>NW_010404002.1:33871-50251 GCF_000710305.1 Buceros rhinoceros silvestris | reverse complement strand
GGAAAGAGAACATATGGAAGCAGCTAGTAACAAGGAACTCAGAATGTTGATGTATGAACAAGAGAGACACATAGATCGTATCCGTCATGTTCTGTGCAAAGTAAACTCGGGTACTAATTCCTCACTGCAAGATTTCCATTACGAGTTTCTCCAGTAGTACAGCTCAAATTTTACTAAACCTACTCCAAAATAGACTTGAGTAGGCATTGTAAGCACAGCTGATGCCTTTCTTATTACCATTGCTAGCAAGAACATCTGAGATAGATCTTAAAACACTGAAAAAGTTCAGAACTTTAGTGACTTAAGCAAAAAATAAGCTACAAGCTGTCCAGAACTATAGCAGAAATAATCACCTGCCATGACGCAGACAGAAAAAAGAAAGTAAGAATTGGTAACTGGTTGTCCAGGGCATTAAGGAGTGGTCTGAACAAGGGATGAACTGTGAAGCAAAAACAGCTGTTGGTGAAGTTATTCAAGACAGATAAGACAAAGGTCAAGTGTGAAGAACTGCCAAGGACCTTTCAGCTTTGGCTGACTGGGTGCCAAACAGCAGATGAAATTCGAAATGGGTAAATTGAAAATCTGAAGTATGATAAAACTACCCTAATTCTATTTACAAAATAAAGAGCTATCACAAATGAGATTTCAGAGTAGTAATTGACAGCACTACTAAAGTGCTCCAAAAAATGAATGAGATATACAAAAACAGGCGATTATCAAATGCATTGAGAGCAATTTCAAGGGTGGGGGCAGACACAATAGAAGGTACATCAAACAACACATAGTTGAGCTAACTTCTGGACGCATAGGGAAGCCATTAAGCATCTGGATTTTTTTCCAAACCTTAATAAAGGACACTGACAGCTTTTATTGGAGTAATGCCATGAAAACATCTAAAAAGACACGGAGCTTCATGTTTGGGCTTTTCAAAGTCTGAAAGGCAGATAACTTGAAAGTTTATAGTCCGGGTAACACATACAATTTCTCTTCAACAATAAATTGCGTTTCCATAATAATTGGTAAAATCCATGAAGATATCTATATAGCCATAAAACTTTACATGCTTACCTGGCAACAGAGCAGGAAATCCACCTGTGTTTATATTCAGTAAGAGAAAGGTTGTAAATTAGAAAATACAAGATCACCCAAGATCTCACTTATTAAACATCCAGAAAAGTGCCTTTGGAAAGTAATTCGTCTCACTCAGCTTGAACACTTAGCTTAAGATGGAAAGAACAACCTATTCTTCTATGGAAGACAGCTTAGGTGGCAATCCTAGACTAAATGTCTGACTTATGGACTACTTAAGGTAGGTAGATATGATGAATGCTGGCCTAAATCAACAGTCAAAAGAAATTAAACTATAAGACAGAGCTGTACATGAGTGGCCCATGATTTGGTATCTTGAAAAATATTTATTTCCTGCGTATATATCTCCTAAGTGATAAATAAATTACTATGCCTACACACATGGCAGTCATTACTTGATATAGCAACACCACTAGTTGTTTACAAACTGAGGTTTTCATACAGCAAGTCACCTGACATTTGGGCCAACAAAGCTGCTTACATAGATGAAAAAAATTGCTTTACAGTAATGTTGCAAATTCAGTCAACACTTAATTTAGCATTGCACTCATACACAGCTCTAGGAAAAAGAAAAAAACAGAAAGCAATAAGTCATTGCTAATAAGATTCATATCCTTCTGCTGAAGAGCATCATTAAGTGAGAAATAGAAACAGACCATAGGCTGTGTCATTCTCTGTACAAGCATATGAGCAAATATAAAAGGAATGTAAATAACTGTTTATGAGAAAGCTCATAGCATTTGAAGAACTTTGGTTACTCTGTTAAAATTTGTCCCACGAATTAAAAAAAAAACCCCAACATACTTAACAATCTGCAATTTGGATGTTACAAGCAGAGCCACATGAAGATCTAGTGTTCAAGGTAAGCAAGTTTGTTTACTATTGTTTACTCATTAAATCACTATTTTAAGATCTATTAGCCAATAGATGTTGTCATTAAAAAAAGACTATGCTTACTTAAAAAAAAAACAAACAGAAAACAGGTTGCCTACCTATCTTTCAAAGACTGGCAGTACGAACATGCTGGCAATGTATTTATTGCATGACGAATATTCCTTTTCAACTTTTAAAGGACTATTAGTTAAGTATTTCTTAATAACAAAGTGACATCAAAGTCCACATCTGGCAGGGAAAACTCTAAAATTCACACCAAGTAAGAAGACTTCACATTGAGCAAGCTCAAGAAAAAGAAAAGAAAATTATTTTAGAAGTGTTGTGTCTGGCACAGGTCTCTCTGACAGGCCTAGGCATATAGCATGTAAAATCTAAAAGCTGCTGGAGTATAGCTAAATGCTGCTATCCAAGCTGTCATAACTGTATTGCAGTTTAAAGATATTTCCTGACAAGAAAATTGAGAAAGCTGTCTGGCTAGTAAATCAAAACCTTCCCCCTCTTTTAGTGGCCAACCAACAGATGCAGTTTAGGTCACAGATGGTAGTTTTCACGTTTTGGTCTCCACGCACATCTTCAGCGCAAGTATTTGCTTTCTTTACCACTAGGAGTGAGAAGCTCTTCTAAAAATCTTTGCCGATACACCAAGCTATCCGCAAACCACTGTGAACTTCAGAAAGTAAAAAGCTGCAGGTAAGGTTCAGAAGTGCAGTCTGTATTCTAATGATCTCATAATTTAAGATGATAGTGCATTTTACTGTAGAATATGTCATTATGTGATTACAGTCCCCTGCAGAGATTTAAGAGGAACAGAAATACTATCAAAACCAAAAAGTATATAAGGATTTGAAGGTCAAAAAAAAAAAATCCAGAATATTTAAGTACTTAATTGGTTTAAGAGTCTAAGTTAAAGCTTCCATGTGGGTTCAAAATTTCTCTTATAGGTGCTACTTATTTCTCTCATTTCCCTTGCAACCCACAGGATTGTTTCTCTTGTCTTCTGCGCTCCCTGCAAGGGGGCTCTGCTCAGCACAGATGGCTGTCAGTCGTGTCAGCACGTGCTGCTCAGTCCAGCAAGCTCCCCTGGATGTATGCCTTGCTGTGCCTTTCAAGGGTGCCTTCAATCAGGGCAGCACAGAACCAGCACTGAACTCTACAGGTAGTCTCTGATCTCCTAAATGTGCATTTTCAAATATTTAAAATTCTGGACTTAGTACCAAGAAGTGTTCATCACTGTGACAGTAATTTCAGAAAAGCATGACTCCAAAATGCTTAACTGAAAGGGAATTGCCACTTTTTTTTTCTTCTTTTCCAAACCAATGCGTACTGATGAAGTTGAACAAATTCATTTTCATTCTTATTACAAAGAGTAACTGGTTGGCAACATGTTATTTAAACCAAATGATGTTTTGAGTGAACTCTGTATAAGCTGTCCATGAGAAAATATAAAGCAACCTTGAGAAAATCAGAAGCTGATAGCTATGCATGAGACCAGTGGGGTTCTGTAACAATCTGTGGAAGCAAATGTTTGTTTTTTCCAAGAGTGAGCTCAATGTCAAAGGAGCTCAACAAGTTTATGAAAAGGTTCTTCATTAACAGATGACAGAATTCAGTGACTTGAGAAGTACTTTCCAATCCTGTATTGCTCTAAGAGAGAAAAGCCTTACTAGGTAAAATACTTGTTTAAATGTGAACAATCCCAGAACAAATTTCATGAATTAAACATCTTGTTCTACACACGGAATTAATTATAACCATCTTCATTTAACGTAATTTCAGTAAGGCAACAGATCTAATGAAGAAAGAGGAAGATGAAGATCATTGCTGAGCTATCAGACCCAGTTCACTCCCAATTCAGCATGATACAGGGATGAAGAAGAAAAAGTTTACCAACCCAAAAAATATACATTGGCCAAAACATTACTGGTTCTGATTCTTCTGTATATGGCAGATAACGTTCATTCATTTTCTAACTACAGTTATAATTCTCAGTCTTTAACTCTTCTGTAAATTTCCATGAAGAATGGCCATGTTCTTCTGAACGCATGGAAAAATTCTTTGAATGTTCCATTGATCTCAGTTCAAATAGTTAATACCTGGACTGAAAGTAGTTTAAGTGCAAAGAATGAACAATCTGTAACAGAAGTGGGAGACTTGTAGATGACACTGGAAGATGAAAGGATGAACTGCGTCAAGAATTCTTTTCTTAGCTTTACCACCAACTTCTTGCATGAGTTATTGACCAAACACTCCAGAAGTCTGTAGCCAAATCTCTAATTTCCACAGACCAGATCCCCAGAAACATTTAATTACCTAACTTATGTATGCATACAGATTACTTCATTCTACCCTTTGCAGAAATATCAGTGAGTCATTTACTTCCAGATCTTCAAAGAACTTTTGACACCTAATTTCCATTTAAATCAATTAATATCACCAAGACTAAAAGAAGTAGTTGCTTACTGGTGACTTTGAGATAAATCCTTAAAAACATACTGAGATATAAAAAGAACGTAATAAATGAAGGCAATAGAATTTAAAAAAAAGTTTATTTGACAGGGTCCTAGGGACTGGTGAAGAAAATTATATATGCAGTACTATGATAAATAGGGGTTATTTCAGGGTTAATAACTAAATAAAACAAAATTTACATTATGGAACTTCCATTAACTATTTCTCATTGGTCTTTTCTGGATGATATGTTCATTGACTTTATAAAGAAACGTTTCAATAAATCTCAAGGTTCATATTCAAAACACTATAGAGTTATGAGTTTCCCTCCTGTGGAATCAAGTGATCTCTACATAACTGTCTCAAAAGAAACTGGGGGTGTACAGAGGTGTTTGAATTGACATGAGCATATTTAACCAAACCGTACTTCGTTTATAACACTCAGATATATAGCTCAAATTATGGATGTGCAGGCAATAAATAAAGATCTCTGCTAAAATAATGTCCTATAAAAATCTCCTGTTGCCCAAAGCTGTGATAGCACTTCTGGATTAAAGGATCATTGTTCTAACAAAATATCAGAAAAAAAATCACAAAAGGAGCCCCTCTCAAAAAGACCCTGAAAAACAAAAAACCCAAAATTTAGCTATCTTAGCTTTCATGAAAGCTGGGAAGTTGTCGAGGACTTTCTTTGACTTCATTAAACAGGCATGCAGTGTTTATTTCACTCTAGCACTGCTCGGAAATCCATTCAAGGAGCAAACAAAGCAGACTATGAAAGGGCCCATAAGTATGTGGAAAAGCTTTCTTTTGGAGGGAGTACAATAAGAAGGGTGTTACTAGCACTTTTTTATAAAATCATCCTGTTGGAAGTAGGCAGCAAGTGCATCATCAGGATGGTAAGGAGGGCACTTGATGCGTATGGCAGACTTGAAAGCATGGGGCAAAAAACAGAAAATTCCAAGCTCCCCAAGGTGACACCTTGCTCGGCTGTGGTCTCAGAAGTTCTCTCTGCTCTTCAATTTAGCCAAAAAAGTAAAATTAAAAAGACAGCCTTTGAAATGAAGACCCCCCTTTTTTTAAGGGCTGACATTTTCAGATATTTTTTTCATAAATACTATTCACTAGCTAACTCACGAGAAGACATTGAAGTAACACAGCTTAAAATGAAAAGCTATATAGAGATTAGCTTAGCTTTATGTACTCTCAGTCACATGGATGCAAATAACAGTTGCAAGGGTGCAAAACAAAAAACATTTGGCAGAGGTATGGAAGTTCTCGAATTTTCTGGAGCAAAGGATTAGGATGAAGCTTAGACACACACACACTTTCTTCACTCCACAACTCCCCCAAATGAGAAATTCAATTAAAGAACTCAGTTCTACAAGGGGCACAGTGCAGAAAGCTCATTGACCTTAAAGTGCCTTGGACAAGAGTTATCAGAAGGAAAATACATGTAACACACAGTTTTTAGGCTGCCAATTACGAATATTTTTTTCTCTGGCAATTTAGATATACCTCAGCTGTCAGACTTCTAGAAAAATGCCACTTCAGTCACTGTCAAGCTCTTTTATTTCAGCCAATTGCTGACTTGAGTTGAAGTTTCTGCTAATTTCCCCTACAGGAAGGTACATAATGCTGTTGTTAGTAATGATCTAGGCACTCCGTGACACACACAAGCACTTTTTCTACCAACAATAATCACAAATACACAAAAGACAGATTTCCCTTTCTTTCAAATTAAAACTTGTCTTTGTTGCTAGTTTCCATCTGAGTATGTATAATCTTTTGATAGGGAAAATGCAACCTTTTCTGTTCTGCTACTATACTGACCATCTAACGAAATGTTAAAACATATTACTTCCAGATGGTTACAGTGAAGTGGGATTTCCTTTCCACTGTGACACATTGTAATGCAGTACTTTATTCTTCTAATATTCTCTAGATATTCACCAAAAAATGTAAGGGTTTCATTCAAGCATGGGTTGTAATATGAAATGTCATAGTCATTTCATCATGAAAAAAACCAGCTGAGGATCCCATGGAATGTGGCTTTTGGGGGCGGGACTTCAATAAGGGTTAAGGGTAAACTATCTACACTATGCTTGGCAGTGTCTTGCATGAGAAGCTACACCCAGGGTAATCAGTTACTAATCAGATCCCAGATTTTCAGTCTCTAGAGCTCCTTTCTATAATTCAAACATCTTCAAAGACAGACAACTAAATCAGATTTTACAGGCTTCTCTTTTACTGTGCTTTTACTCCCTTTGTTTGCATTTCTTAAGCATTGGAAAGCTTCATATGTTTTACAAGACTAATTGCACAAATTAAAATGGAAGCTATTTCTAAATCTCTTCTTTTAATACATGCTATTTTTAGAGTACTTTAGGTGACCTTAAGAATCTTTTATCCTGCTTTATGTACGTACAGCAAGATACCATAAATCATACAAGAAATACAGCATTTGCTGTAAGTTAGAACTATTATTTTCTTCATAGTAGGGAGAACTTTTACAGTTTATTTAATTATAATTGAGTTTTAAAAGCAGAATGTAATTTAACTGGAATTTAAAATGCTGCACTTACTGGAATACTTTATTTGTCACAAGGTCTAGGGGGTTAGAATTGACTAATAGACAGTGATGATGATAAATCAGTGTAGCAGAGTTAATTTCTCAGAGTTGAGCTGGATTTACTCACTCAGCCCTCAGAATAATGGAATTGCATGGCCAAATTCCTCCGGTACCCAGAGAATTTAGGAATAAGGGACTTCAGCTGCCCTTTTTTTTTTTTTTTTTTTGAGAGAGAGCACACAAGAGAGACTTTCTAATGGAACTGAAAAAATAAACCTGTTTAAGTCACAGCAGTCTAATCCATCATCTTCCTTTCATTTGAAACTGTAATTAGGACCACAGTTTATAGATATTCCAGGCACACTCAGATTTCTTTGCCTGAATCAGACAATCTGAAACAGCATGTGTCTATTCATGCCATATCTGCACGGACATACAGCTAGAGAGAAGCTGCAACAATGAACTGGTTGCTTCCCTAAAAGAAAATAAATAAAATCTAGCATTCTTAACATGAAAAAAGTTCAAGCACTTCAAAAACAAAGAACAATTTATTTGCCACTAGTAACAAAATTCCCATTTGGGTCTTGTGCAATTTGCATTAGTGAGTCAAAAAAGATGTTATTTTGTATCTTGCCTCACTAACTACATTAAAATGAGCCATAACATTTCACGATGACATTTCCTAAATTCTCTGTTTGTACAGATGTACCTACTTGTGTCATTCCAAGTTTATGTTTTTCAGTCTCATTAGGACAATGAAGCCCACACTTTATCAGTCAGTAGTTAGTTGCAGTGTCAGAGCTACTTGCTTTATGCTTTACCTATTTCTATTTATACCGGTGAAAGATTTTCATAACAGAGCTCTGACCAACCCACTAGAACCCCTTCCTTCATGCCTCTTCAGCAGTAACCCCAAGCTTTGGCTAGCCAGAACAGCAGGTGAACATCTGGAAAGTTCTCACCAGACTTTGATTCAACAGTACTCCTCTGGGGGAGATATTTATTTGTTTTAAAAGTGATACATAAGTGTGTACAATGTCCCCACTCCGGTGGGCAGCTACAAGAGCCATGATAAATCACATATGAACAGCCACTGCTTTAACTGAAGAAAAACACGTGTGTTCTTACCCATTTAAGTTCTCTACACAAACCCCCCCAGTCTGAAATGCATTTTACACAGCCACACATACCCAGAGGGAACAGCTTTTGTGTAACAGAACAGTACTGTCTCAGTGCTCCAAGTCAGACGTATATTAAGTTACATGGGAAGTTTGTACTGTATTTTTGTTTAATAATAAACACGAACAGCTACAATGGATTTGCCAATGATGGTCCAATACTTCTTTGTAAGCATGTGTACAAACTTTATATTCAAACATCTCTAGCAGTGCCCTTTTTAATGTACTGTGTAAATTAAATGAACTAGAAACATTTCTAAGTTATAATGGGAAATGCATCTGTGTCATAATCCAAGAGTGAATTTCACTGGTCAGTGTTTCCTTCTCTTAATTTAAAATATTATGATAAACAAATGTAAATATTAAGCACATGTATCAAACACCCTTTAATCTCGATTGCTTGGAGGCAAAATTCTGTGTCATTACTATTACTTAATCCCAAGGCTTTACACTAGAAACTGCTTTCCTTCATTTTTGACAGGCAGATTATAGAGATGACTGTCTTTCTCCAGCACTTCTTAAATGCCTCTAGCCATGATTTAATTACCTTTATTCCTCCTCTTCTCTTTTGGTTCATAGCCTAAAACAGCAGCCTTGGCAATCAATGATCAGCACTTTGGAATAAGCCATCAGCCTCCATTATAAGAATTTCTTATAACTCCACCAGGGTTAACATAGTCTCAAGCACTAATTTGCAAGAAAATGCCCCAACAGACACAAGAAATGAATATGCCTTCAGTATCCCATGAAGAGCATGAAGATCAAATATTTCACCTGTTTGAACGCAGGAAATGAGAAGCTGGCATCACACCAATGTGTATTTGTGCACAGCATCCATTATAACCCCCCTTAACAAAACACAAATACCATCCAAGAGTTGCCATGTCACCTGTCCACGACGTTTCTAGAATACAGCCTCCCTTGCCAGGTTATTTCCCCCAGCAAGAATTCCTAATTCCAGCTCAATAATTAATTGGGGGGGTGGGGATCAGTTTACAAATCTCCTATAAAAAAAAAAAACCTGGTTGAAGTTCTTTTCTTCTAACCAGCACAGAAAAACATTTATTTTAAAAAAGACTAGATTACATATAACGGGCTTTTTGCTGCCTGACAGTGCCCATCAGCCAAAGAGAGACTGCAGTTCGTTAAAGTATGCTGGTAAACGTTCTGCTATCATTAAAAGAAACATAACAGCATGGAAAAAAAACACAGGCATCTTTGCTATCGTTTTCAAAGTATAAGCTTTGTAACTGCTAGATTCCATCATTACTGCAGCTACTTACACGGAAAAGTTATTTGTGTATGAGGATGAATTCATCCAGCAGCAAGTCTGAATAATTCATGTGGCAGTACCTGCTGCTAATACTGAGCCACTTCAACCGCCCAAAAGAGCCATTCAAAGCCCAGGAAAGATCCGAAGCATTTTCAAAATTTTACTCCTTGTCAAGAGAAATTTTTCATCTCAGTCAGGACTGACAGCTGTCATTTTTTCCTCAAAGGCATGGGCAGTGCTCAGTCTTCCCAAAACAAGGAGGAGCGAAATGGAAGATAATGGCACATGCATGCACTTTATAAGAAACTTCGTACCAGAAAATATGGCTTTGTCTTTTGGAGAAAGAGGATCAAATCCTGGAGGGGGTGGTCATGTTTGGTGCCCTCAGCAGCAAAGGCGATATCAGGCAGTAGTCCAGATGATCTGAAAGCTTAGGGTAATAATCAGCTGGGGCAAAGTTTGTCAGATCTGACACTTCTCTTATCAAGCGTGAAACAAACAAATGTATTTGTCCTGGGATACAGAAATGAGTTTATTCATACTGATGAATTCACAAAGGGACCAGCTCTATGCATCAGCTGTCATAAACGGGCCAGCACAGCAAAATGCGCAGTACTGCCAGGGCAAAATAATTTTGACGCAATATCCACTTACATTGCAGTTATACAAAAATATCCTACCTTAGACTTTTACTGTTCTCAGGAAATGTTGAAGGAAAGGAAAATGCACAATGGTATATTTTTTCATTAAAAACTAGGTACCATTAACATTTCTTTTCTTCAATGTATAATCACCTTATAGAGAAAAATCAAGTATCATGGAATGATATTACAACTGTGACATTTGGTAAGCTTGATTGCTTTTCTGTATTTAAACCCATTTTTATTTGTGATAATAATGTATTTTCCCTCACATTCTTCTTTACTGTAGTTTCACAGCAGAATTTACAGTCACTGTTCAATGACAAAAAAAGAATTAGCAAAATCTGCCATTTGACTTCTTTTGCTTGATTTCAGAATTGTTATATGCTTATCTAATCTATTGAATATACCACAGTAGCCCTTAAAAGCTTGCCATGCTTCCTTAAAAAAAATAGATACGATTAACAGTTCATTTATTCTCCACATGTACAGAAAAGTCCAAATTCTCTAGTATATTTATTCAAAGATAAATCAATAAAATTCACAACTGAAGATCTATTAAACAGCAGGTATTTTAGTGTAAATATATTTCAAAACTAATTTTGACAGCTTCCACTAAAAATATATCTTAAAAGATTTTTTTTTTAAACAGTAGCAAACAAATTCAGATGAAGATTCAGGTATGCTGAAAAAAGCAAAACTTCTTCAGACTGTTAAGAATGACTGACTAAAACCAGAGGAAAAAAAACATGGTTTGAATCATGCTGAAGAAGAAGAACTGCATTACAGTGAAGGCAAAGTGCAGTAAAAGTCCCAGGTAAGCCACCACCCCTCACCACTGCTGAGATGTCTGCCTCGGTTTTTCATCCCAGTGTTCATTTAAAGATTAGAAACACTTTTCAGAGTGGTTATTTTATTGCTTCATATTCAACAATATCCCGCTTATTTTGGTTTCCAATATGCCCATGCATATAGCTGGGATACAGTTAATTTTCTTCCTAGCAGCTGGTGCAAGCTGTGTTTTCGGATGAGAATAGCATTGACAACACACTGATGTTGTAGTCACGGCTGAGCAGAGCTTACCCTGTCCAGGACTTCTCAGCTTCTCTTACTGCCCTGCCAGTGGAGGCTGGGAGGTCACCGAAAGCTGGGAGGACACACAGCCAGGACAGCTGACCCAAACAAGCCAAGGGGGTGTTCCACACCATACGACGTCATGCCCAGTGTATAAACTGGGGGGAGTCGGCCAGGGGTGCTGTGGCCTGGGGGTTGGCTTGGGGCCAGCAATTGTATTGTGTACCACTTGTTTTGTGTATTCTATCATCCCTTCCTTCCCTGTCCTATTAAACAATCTTTATCTCAACCCACAAGTTTTACTTCTGTTTTCCCTCCCTCCAATTCTCTGTGTGATGCTTGATTGCCTACTGGGGTTAAACCACAACCACATTGCACAGATGTTAAAGTCCACAAGAAAATTGTCTGGGAGGCCCTCGGCGCACTGTTATAACACAAATAATGTACCTTAGCTTATAAGTTTTTGTCACTTTTTTTAACAATGAACACTGGAATTGTTTACAAATATCACATCAATTCAGCAACACATTTTCACCGCAGGAAAAAAGAAAATGCATCTACCTTTTTTCCCTCGTCTTTCCTCATAGTTTAGGTACAATGCCTCGACTTTAGGCCAATGGTTTCTCACTCACAGTTTTTAGGTTGGGTGATGGGATTTTCTTTGCCATTTCATAAGTCAACTCTCATATTTACACAACAATCCAGATAAATGACTCAAATACCAAACATACAAGTTAATTTAGTTATCAGCAACCCATTTGCAGAACTAGGCATTTTAGTAACCATCTCTCACATGAAATCTTAAGGAGTCAAGAATATTGTCAATTATCTTCCCTTTCACTCAGAAGTATACTTCCTTCAAATACTAAGGTAAAAAGAAATAGTCACTCTTGGTGTTGATTTGTTTTTTTCCTTTAGGCATCTGAGGCTATTTCTAGTTATGGTAAATATGCCATAATTCTTTGGAGAAAACAGGATTTAATGGTGCATAGTTCAAGGATTTCAGTCCAATAAGGCTATTTCATAGTTCTAAAACCGTACACACCTCACCACTAAAAATATCTGCCATTACAAATGTCAACAGCATCATCTGACTCATAATATTCTTTGCTACACAGAAGACAATTAAAAGTACACTGCCAGAAAATGTTTTTTTTTTTCCTCTGGTTTCAAAAAGAAAGCCTTTTGAGATCATAATGCCTGTCTTTCCAACTTCAGCTCAAAACTTTGTCCTACTCAATTTTTCTTCCCTCTCATCAATTCAAAGGCATAATATATTCTCAAAAAGAATTATGTTCCCAAAAGTTTTCATGAAAATTCTATGAATAGGAAGGGAGACATCAAATTAGTGCTTTCACAGAGAAAAAGACAGACAGAACTGTTTGATATTACATACAACTGTTTGGCATCAGCTGGCTGGCCAAATAGTGTGAACCCAGTTGCCAGTCATTTAACATGTACATAGCTCAAGATTAACTACCATATGTGCTACCTCTTGCCCACAAATCTCAGCATTACTGCAGTGAGGATGGGAAGAATTCAGAGCTATAAAAAGAGACCATCATGTACTGTTCTTGGAACAAACTTGTTCAGTGGCTACTCTTACACTTCAAAGAAAAAAACAACTAATATTTAACAACCTCTGTCAGAACTGTAGATTTAATATAATATCAAAAAATACAAAGTTATTTACTGATACCTCGATATTTTTTATGCTGCAACCGAGAGTTTGCTGATACAGATGAAAGTGTCGATGACTCTCTAACGGCATAAGGTAATAAATGCCATACATTGTACTGGACACAGAAGGTAGTTGATAATTACTTGCCAACACGTTGTGTGTAAGTTTCCAAATCAGTGATTTTCAGCTGGATACATGAGTGATTCAGAATTCATATCCAGGTATGTTAAAATCCATGTAGCCTTCAATGTTCAAAGAGCCTCAGGTTTTCAATAACAATGTTATTTAATTTGTTTGAAAGTTATTTTGTAGTAGCTAGGGGAAATATTTGAGTACGACCCTTTCTAAAAATAATAGGATGCACCTTTTGAAATTAATAAAATATCATCACTAGTCATTTGCGTACTCCTATGATATTCAATGAAAGTCTGCCTACGAGAGGCACAAAAACAGATAGATGCCCCCCCAAAAAACACGCAGAAGTAATAGAATCAGAAATCCTTATTGTAATAGGAAATTTAAAAGGTAGATAACATATTTTCTTGACTTAATAAATCTGAATATTACTATAGACATTAAATATTCAGCCCTGAAACTTCCAAAATTTCTGTAGATATGAGCTGGTATATTAAATTTACGATATAAAAACCGTTCAAAGTTCCCAAACTGTATAAAAAACAGCTTCCTGATTAAACCTTTATTCTGTAATAATAGGTGTACCCAATCACTGTAATTCATCTCAACTGACGCCCAGACCTCAAGGTGACTTCAGGCAGAAGTAAAATAGACAGTTGCCTAGAGCACAAACCGATGAATATTTAAATTCCAAAGTTTTAAGTGTCTCAGAAATGAAGTTGCAGTTTAGCAATGCAGAGTCCAGCCTGCACTGGCATACACGACAAATCTGCTCCCTTCTTCCCTCAGTGCTTTGAGGCACTGAACCCACACATCACGATGTACCAGAAGTGAGCAGCCACAGCACCATTCCTGCACTCTCTGCCCCAGTCTGTGCCCATCTCCATCCAGGAGACACAGTCAAAAGACCACACCAGCAAAGGAAGCGAGCTGAGGCTACAGGACCAGCGCATTTTTTTTTTCCCTTCCCTCTATGCCAGCAGCTACGCCACGTTATGTTGCTGCACTTGGGAACCTGTACTCAGTAGCGCTGTTTTGATGAGAGTAGAACAAGATATGAACGGAGACAGATACACAGTAAAGGGTTGGTCAGGATCACCCATTAGTGGTGCTGCAATGCTTGTCTCAACCCTACAACCGCTTAAAGAATATATTTTTCCAACTGCTTTCACAACATGGAGTAACACCAGTACAAAGAACAAATAAATAAATTTTGCAGAATTCATCTATATGACAGGAAAAAAATCCTCTCTGTTTATAACATTAGGAAGTATAAAAAGTTCTGATATGTCCCATAGATATTGCTTTTCATGTTACTTTTCATTCTGAAAGCTTTCTTGTCTACATAGACTGGAAAACAGTTTTATATAGTATTTTGTGTTCCATCATATTTACTTACAGCAAATGAAAGATAGATGCAGGGTATGAGTTATACGCAGAGCACACAGGCTGGTCTCAGGCCAGTGGTTCACACTTAAGTCAGTTAATTCCTGCCAATCAGATGTCACAAAATTAATTATTTCTAATTTATAAATGTGACTTAAGCATTAACATTGCAGACACATAGCTTTAAATTCCTGGACATCTTAGAGACGCTACTGCTGATATGCAAGACACTACAGGTGGCTGGATGACTGAATGACAAAAACAAGCCTCCATCTTCTCTCTTGCTCCTTTTTGCCTCTTTAATAGTCAAGATATCTAGAAATGGAAGCAAGAATCAAAATGATAGGACAGAAAGAATGTTTCAAAGTTCAGCCTAGCTTTTTGTCCTCTGTAAGTTAAAGTCATGCGAGAACACTGTCCGGGAAGGAAGGACCTGTCTATTTTGTCTCAGATTGCCATCAAAAAGGGAGGCAGTCAGTGGATATTTTTTTATGGTACTTCAGTTTAGCCTTTTACATTAATACCAAAATGTATGAATTCAAAAGATGACAGAAATAGTATTTTTAAAGAATAACAATGGAAACTATGATCGGTATGAAAATTCTACTCTCCTACTCCAACATTTCTCTAAATATTTCAAAGTAAAAGCAGACTATGGAAGCCATTATAAACAGGCTCTCCTCTGCTACAGCAAGCAAAACAAGCCTGAAACAACCTGTAACAGGTGCATTGCCAGAATAAAAAAAAAAATCACTTCTGAACTTCAGATGGCAATTTCTGTTTCAAGTGTGCAATCCCTCATATTACCTGAGCGAGCTCTAAGCGAGCAGAGTGAAGCGAAACCTTCTGCTTCCATATGTGTTGGTCAGGGTCATCTCTTAAGCCTGCCAACCACAACTTGCTCTTTGAAGTTCACTAACCATTAAATAACTGGTATTCCATAAAAAGTATTCCCGGATTGGACCACGTTAGGCTAACCTGCTATGGGCAAATAAAGTCTTCTGTAATTCCACATACAGCATCACTATATACCTCCTTTCCATTAACACTGATAAACGGAGAGATAGTCAAACACAAATCCAAGCTCCTGCTGCCAGCCTTTCTGTGAATTAAGTGCCTGGACTAAGAGTGAAACATTTTTGACATTTTAACCCTTTGCTATCAAACTTTCCCTCCCTCCTCCTTCATAAAAAAAATAAGTAAAATAAAATTTAAAATGCAAAAATGTTAACCAAAAGAGAAGGAGGGAGGAGGTGGGGAGGGGGGACTGGAATACTTTGTAATTCCGTTTTATATCCTGCTGGCTCCAGTCAGCTGATTGCTGGTTTTTGATTGGGCAGCTGGTGGTTCCCTAGCAACAGGTTAATGGATTGCAGCTGTAAATCCACCTCGCTCCACTCTCCTCCCCTACTCGTCAATTCTGAGCGCATACACACACATCTGCCAGGCAAAGGACAGCAGACAGAAATCAAAAGAGCAAAGAAAAACTAGGGAGAGGGATGTGATAGAGATTTAATCAAGACTGGTTTCAAATTTCAGAAAAAAGTAAAGCTATGTCGGGATTAGAAATTAATTAAAAATTTATTCCAGCATACTTTGAGTCATGTTCTTTTAATGATGCTCTTTAATGCAGGGATCAATAAATCTTTTCATTCACTATCATATTAATTAAAATGGGTTCATTCCAATTTTATATATAAAATTTTACCTACCCAGCATTGTTAAAAAACATAATGAAAAAAAGAAACTTGCAGATAGAAGTCTGAATGTTGCTCATAAAAGAGGTCCAAGGGCTACCCTCCACTCATATTTCAGTAATTTCTGCACTATTAGCCAATTATTCAGATTTGGGAATTTTTGTTCCATTTGTTTTAGAACTAGCTATATCTTATATGTAATACCAAAGGGACATATTTTCAGTACCAAAATAGGAAATAGATGTGAAAAGGGGGCTCAGGTGGTTTTCCAGGCCCTAAATCCAGCAATGTAGGGCTGAAAACCCCTGCTGA
>NW_010404002.1:30886-33785 GCF_000710305.1 Buceros rhinoceros silvestris | reverse complement strand
TGCTGAACCCAAACTCATAAACCCTCCAGACACTGCAGTTTCTGACTTAAGCACTTCAGAGGTCTGGCAGAAACAAGCATCACATGGATGTTTTAAGTAAATCATGAGACCTTAGGGTCTCATTAAAGAAGGACAGTGAGTGTAAATTTGAGAGCAGAAGGAATGATTCTGGAATTACTAGGGAAGAACAAAACAGCTCTAAGAAAGGAAAGCTTTGGGGATTGTTTCTCTTGTTCTGAATGCACTGAGTCTCTGCAGCAGTAGGACTGGGATATTTGTGATTTCTCCTGTCTGGAGAAAAAGAAGTGAATTGTCAGTTTGCAGGTCTTGAATAGGTGAGAGCAATATGTGGCATCCTCTTACATAGTCATTTTTAATCTGAATACAGAGCACTCCACTCCCCCTTTCTCCTTCCACTAGCAGAGATACCTTCATTTCTCGTGTTATTGGAAACAAACAAACCCACATCTTCCCCACGAATGCCGTCATGACATGCTGGCTTGGACAGAATCAGGAAGTTTTCACCTTTTCTATTAAGCTGTTCAAACTTTTCTAGTCTGCAGAAAAACTGGGAGATTCTCTGAGCCAGGTGTGACTGTGCTTAAAGGGTCCTACAGAGATGAACAGAAACAGGAGCGGTGGGTTCTGTCTTCTTCACACCACTTCCGTATTTTATTAACAATTTTTTCATGTAAAAAGTATAAACAGGCCTGGGAACATGGAAACCATCTCTCCTGACTTATATCCATAGCTATCAGACTCCAAGTCAGGCAGTGCATACTAAATGTCTGCTTACCTGATTATCTACTTCACCAGTTACTCTATTTCTTTCTGAAGCGATTAGCTACCTGTAGAAAACTCACAAGTCTTAACTCTGCAATGAAGAATCCATTTTGAAAATTCTGGCCTAGTAGGGTCTAACATTTAACTGCCTAGATCCGTCCTTAAGTTCTAAAATACTCTGAGCTGGAAGAAATTTGCAGCTTTGTAAAGTTAATTTGTAAAATGCATAGGAACATTTATAATTAATGGAAGAACTACCAGCCCAGGGCATTCTGAAAGCCAATTCAGCTGTTACACATGAAAAATATTTAACTTCAGGTATTTTTCCATGTGTAAGAAATATATAGGAAATGTGAATGTGACATTTTCATAATGCTAGGTATCTGAAGATCATTCAGGAATGTTTTCATTCCAGTTTCAGGCACATTTGTATAAATGTCTGTCTCCTACTTGCAATGTCCTATGGCATTCTTTCCCAATCGCTATTAACTAAAGAGAAAATATTTTAAATAATATCAGTGATATTCACTGGATGTGACATAAAAGTGACTTGGATACTTGTTGACTTCTTTTTTAAAAAAGTGTGCTTCCTGTGGGAAGCTGCTAGCATGATCTCTGAAATAAAACTTGGCAACATGAATCATAAAGTCATTTTCAAGTTTATTTTTGCAGCTTGGCAGAGCAGAGTATACTACCATCACATCATACCAAACAAATACATGCCATGGTTTAGAGATGTATGAAAACAGTAAATACATGGTCAAGAATGTATTTGAAAGACAAATTTAGGATATAGACATTACAGGAGTAACTAAAAAGGAACCTATATATGTTGCCTAGCTTTAAAATATATAACATATATACGAGGGAGAAAGAATAGCCAGATATCTCTTGCTATTTCACTCAGCAACATGGAATATTTACCTTTCAAACAGTCCTTATTAGAAAAGACACATTCGTTTGGTTCTAACACCAACATTGCACAAAAATAAACTGATTTTTATCTCTGTCAATTATGTAAACTGAAAAGAAGAATCATTTTGTCGAAGATATAGAAAGATTTACTGACAATTAGAAGTGGACTTTCTAGAATATTAAGTGTTCTGTATCTTTTTCCCCAAAATTTGAGTCTTAGGTTAAACATTTATGTTAAACATATTGACGTTTGAGATGTACTTTCCCAAAAGTGTATTTAGCCTTGCAAGAAAATTTGGACCAAAATGTTTATTTATAAGAACATTTTACACACGGGAAAAAGGGGCCCTATTAATTTCTCTGAGGAAGAATTTCTCCTCTGATCCATAGAGCATCTGAACACATTTCAACAGACCATCTAATCTAGCCCTAAGCATCAAGAGAGACATCGATGAGCACACGTTACTCCTGATAATTATTTGTTCAAAAAAATGTTTCGCAAGTGTCTCTGCTGCTTTACAAGTGTCACATCTTTCACACACCGCAAAGAGAAATCTGTGTCTTTACCACCACTCCCTTAAGAGCGTCACACTGTCAATCTGTATTCAAGTCTGGGTGTCCTGAAGTCCAAGAGTCTTTCAAGCTGCATATCCATCTATCTCTTATTTATATCAGTTAATTTAATTTCTGTTTCCTAAATAAATGACTGTACAAATTTGTACAAAAATGACAAATGAATTTCTTCTACTTGATTTGAGACCATTTATCATTTAATCAATTTCCTTTTTAATTTTAAGCCTTTCCTCCAAAGTGTTTACAACACTTTCCATTGTGATGTCATCTACAGATTGTATGAGGGAAGCCTATTCCATACCTTGGGTTTCTCATGGAAACATTACTATTGATGTATGTCAGGCCCAAGACAAAAACCCCAGAGCTGCATCTTCAAACATTCTCCAGTGATGAAGGATATTTAAATGAAGGAAAACAGGAGCATCCTTCCTCCTAGGTAAGTACCCTTACCACTGTGCTGTTATGCTGGTCATGAGTCACATATTCTGTCCAGCTAGCCCAATAAATCTTCTACCTATTTTATGCAAAGCAGAAAATTGCCAACTGAAGAAATTAAGTGTGAGCTTCTGTTCAACAAAGTTTTAGAGACTTAATCTGTGTATTTTGTGGCAGAAATTGTTAATTCCTG
>NW_010404002.1:25923-30802 GCF_000710305.1 Buceros rhinoceros silvestris | reverse complement strand
CCTGCTGATTTAGAATGCTTACAAACCTGCCATGTAACTATTTTAATACTTTTAAACCAAGCTGCTGCTGGAACTTTCACTGGTGCAATGATATTTGCCTGATTATTGTCATTTTCTGTTTCCATTTTTGTTAGAACTTAAAGCCAAATGGTCCATCTGGCATTCTCTCTCACTTGTCATTTTATAAGGTATAAAAATAAAGTATATTTTAAAATTCTAAATCATCGGTTTTGTTTTCTCACATAAGAACTGAATATAAGAATTCAAAGGCTTTCACAGAATATTTTATGGAAGAAAAAAAAAAAACCTTTAACTAAGTCTGAGGTCTGCATCTGTACTCTATTTCAGCATCTCACCAACTGCCTCCCGACAACAATGACCACAGAGCAGCAGTGTACTGGGTTAGAACATAAATGGGTGTTTCACAAATCATCTCTTGAATTTTTCAAATCAGGATTTAGCCATGTCTTCCATTGGAATGAGCATTTTTATTGTTTGTGGGAGAGAAAGAGATTCAGAAACAGACAAAATGCTTAAGTCTTTCTTTGTATGGTCTTCTGTTTGTATTCTGCCTTTTAAAAACAAAAACGATAATAACTGTAGAATGTGTTCAACAGACTGGCAAACACCTCCACAAGCACAATCAACATGAGCTGAGAGGGACTCACTTTACTTCATGAATACATTTACATTATGTCTTGTGAAATTACTGAGCAGCTGTTAGAGAAAAAAGAAAACATGATCTGTATTCTTGCAGAGGGACTTACTGAGGACCAATCATCAACTACACGTGGCAAATAGAAATGGCAGTCTGGAAAGGTGATAAGCAATCAAATACAGACAAAAGTGAGACATCGTGACCTTACGTTCAGCATAAGTAGTAAATTAACATATCTGTGCAGTGTGCAAGGAAATTAAGAGGACAATAAGGACAAAGTAGGCTTAAGGCCAGCCATAGGCTGCACAAATCTGAAACATCTAATCTAGTCTAATTACAGTCTATTTTACATCCCACATCCCAAACCATGGCCACCTAATCTTTTCACCAGCAACCAGCAGTTCATAGCTAGGTTTACAGACTTGACCTGTATGATTAAGCAAGACGTATTTTGCATTTATGGCATGTGGCCTCGTCATGAAGCGGGGTAATCTGAAGACAGACAAGTGACTCAGAAAATGGGCTCAATTAACTGTCTTTGTCCCTTATGCAGCATTCATTTCTTTTTCCTCAGCAGAAGTCACTTCCCTCTCACCCATAAGAGATTCCTGTTACGCATGTCAAAGTACAAAATGCGAAAGAGTAATTTATTTAGGTGAAGTGATCTCTGTGCTGCAGGCATGCTCCTCTGCTGGGAGGACAAACCCGAAGCAGTCTGTTACCTGAGTGCTGTACCTGAGAGGGATCTCAGAAATGTGTTCTTGAAACCCTGACACCAGCGAAAAGAGACATTTGAGGTGATCTTCCTTTTTTCAGAGGAAGTTTAGCACCTCTCAAAATTATATTAAATTATCCCAGACAGATAGATGTTATCATTATGGGTCATAAAATAACATTTGAAAAGCAAGCTTTTTGTCTTTGCATCTAGCACATTGCCCCCAGTATCAGCTAAAGAAAATAGAACAATCCTTGTTCTTCCTTCAAAGGTCTTCATCTACTCTATCTACAGAACTCTTTATCTACTAGTTTAAAAAGCATGCTGGTCTGGATTAGAATACTAGTGTATTTGATATGCATATGAAGAGCTGAAATATGTTATTTCCTACAGGCAAACTCTATAATTTTTCTTGTCCAGGAATGCTGCTTTGTTCCTTAGCAGAGGTCAGGAGAGAAACGTCTTTTGAAAAGGGTATATTAAATTAGTAGATTCAGTAACCCTTTATCTGCTGCCCTGGAAACACAAACACAAGGCTTGTATCACAGACATGTTTTTAATTCAGTAAGAATTTTTTTACTGAGGAAAGGACATTAAGATTATCCGCAGTCTTTAGGTAAATGTAAAGAAATCTTGAAACAATATAAAATACAGATCTAAATTCCATCAAAATCTTATAAAAATATGTATGATATTAACATTTATTATTGTTAGCATTGTTCAGCAATTCAATATAAAATTATAAACAAATACCCACCAGCAAGACTGTTATGTATTTCCAGGCATAGATAATTGCAGATTTCCATAAAGAAATTTAATGTAAGGGGGGAAAGTACAGCAGGCGTGTCTCTATGACTCTCTAGATTTCTGCATGTTCTAGACAGGTCCACATACACACTGGCTGATCATTGCTGCAGATTATGCAGGTGTAAAGTGTGTCTGACAGCCTTAGGATGTTTTGCACTAACGGCACATATGCCACAACATATATTCTTACATACTTGTCTTGGAACACTTAAAGAAGTGGGAACACGAACTCCTTCTCTGCCAAAGTGATATTAAGAGTCAGCAACAAATCACCTAATTTGTGGTTTATTAGGAATGTCTCATAAGCCTATTTAGATAATTTAGAGACTTCATGCTGTGCACATTAAACCAAGGTAAAAAGCGAGTAGGAGGTCAAAAACAGAAATGTTCCTGCAATGATGAGAGCTTGTCGAGGTCTTTGGTCAGATATCAGCACAGCCCAATCAAAATAATTCCATTCAGTTCATAGAAATGCACTTCTGTCCTCATATTACCATTTTTGACTTGTAACAATTTGCATTTACATCTCTTTGTCCATAATGCTATTTTTTTTCATGCATTCTTAAAAATAAGTAACGAGTGCCCAACAGCCTTGGTACTACTGCTCAGGATGCACTAATTTAATGTGTGCTAACAGGCAATATTTGTTCACATTTGCATGGAGTGCAAAGGAAAAGAAAAAGCTATTCGAGATTATGCGAGTATTTACATGATTAAAGCCCTAGATAGGCATACTCTGCTGTAGCAACAACCAGAGACCTTCCAAATGTTTTCTCCTGCACAGTTTACAACAAATATACAAGTTGTGAATATTACAGCTTCTCTCTAGAACTGAAAGCTATAGCCCTAAAACACCCAATGCTTTCATTTCCTTTCATATGCTTTCAATTATATTTGAGTTTACACTATAATGAAATACATTTGTCTAGGAGCAGATTTCATCCGCTCGCCCAGCCCTCGTTAGTACATAGTGCATGCAGTTCATACAAGTCAAGGTTTTCCACAAAAAGTCATGAATGAATTATGGAAATTATGCTGATGACAAGTGTAGGAGTACTACTGGTACTTGCTTTCATTCTCCAGTCACACTACAGAAGAATTATTTAATCCTTTTAATAGCAGCATCACTTTAGTGATAATGGTCTAACAAATAGACAAAGTATACAGAAGAAGGAAGGTTCTTCTTCCAGGTTAACTATATCAGCTGGAGAAAAGAAATCAAATCAATGTTTGAGCAGGCCAGGTCTTTTGGTCTGCTTAAAACAAAGTATATGTCCAGCATACATCTTCAGAATCGCATTGACTGTTGGGGCAAGCAAGCAGCCTTTCTCTCAGAGGACAGAAACTAGTCCTCCTGTTTCACAGAAATCTGAGTGAGAACTGAATACCAGAATTTCTATTTTCCATTGGTGAACTACTACAGAAAGACACGAAAATGGAGAGAAAAGAACTTCATCCATTCTTCCTATGCTTTAATTTTGTTCTCTCACAACTTGCCGTGCTTCGCTGCTTCAACAGAAGGACAAACAAAAGTAGCGCTACGTGCACAGACACACCTACAGACATTTTCACCATTTAGTGTGACTGTGTACGTCTCACTCAGGCTCAGTGATGAGCAGTATATCCCTCGCCTTCGCAATATAAGGTATATAATGAAAGAGCTTTTAGGATAATGAACTGTCCTGTACCAGAAAAAATGGTTCATTCTTTTAGATGCATTACCTTCCACGTCTGTATCTAATGAACAAAATTGTTTGAGTGGATGGAAGTCCAATTGCATGGATAAGAGGTCTCTTAACGTGTATACCTGGCAAACAAATGCTCTGTTATGGACTTTTAATCACTGTATGATCATATGACTACAATGCATCTCTGGAATAGTATTCTAGAGATGCATTTAATTAACGCATTCCATCCAAAATGTTGTGCGAATGACTTACTAACCTTCTTTTTTCCCCGTAGTAAATTCTTCCTTATCTGATTGGAAATAAATAGCTAGCACAGAGCTCTCAATAACTGATTTGATTTCTAAGCTATTTATCATATAAACTGTAATAAATTATTGCTTGTGACAGAAAGTGCATCATATATTGCCTGTGAATCTGCTGGAAAATGCAAATGCACCATTACTTCAGCCATGTTTTCTTTGCAAATCAAACACTGAACCAGAAAGATAGTTTCTTCAGAGATAGAAAAAAGCCTCAGTTACCTCAGGAGTTGCCTAAAATTTAGGAGCTTGATGTTATAGTAACCAACAACACAGATTTGGATTTAAAAATTAAAATTTATATAAAATTATTTTATTCAGAGAGAAACCCTAGTATTTTAAATTTAAGTTTAAAAGTTCTGTTTCAATATTTACAAAATTAACAACTACAATGTTCCTTAGTTGTTTAGACATATTCAACAAAGTCTGCACGCAAAGTGTTCAGCTCCATCTGAAATATGCCATACGTTAGAAAGACCCAGTCTGCTCTTTTAAATGTAGTTTTGGGGTTGACATAGAGTCACCACTAAAACAGCAGCGTCACTATCAATAGTATCACCCTGTCCTTTATTGAGCTCCCACATGAAAACATGCCACTGAAAGTTTCTTTGTGATGTCCTTGAAAGGCTACAACTACCTGAACTGCCATCTCCTTTGCTGGAAAAGGAGCAGTACGTTTGGTGTATGGCTTCTCTTTCCCAACTGCATACTG
>NW_010404002.1:6221-25805 GCF_000710305.1 Buceros rhinoceros silvestris | reverse complement strand
GCTTTCTCACTTGGGGCAAGAACAAAAGATTTTTTTCCCAGTTGTCGCCCGAGCTTAAGAAATTAAGTCTTTGCTGTATTATATGGGATGGAAATTCCAGAAGAAATGTTATCTGAAATGTAAACAACAAGGAAATGATCATATGAAACAATATTTCCAGGATAAATATGCTTCAGGGTTCTTTCAAAAGTGAATTATAACCTTTCCTTTCTGTTTTAGCTCGCTTTTTTCCCTCAAGTGTTCTCCTCTGGAAGGAGCCAAATCATTTACATGGATCTGACAGATCTGAGAAGCAGTATTTTGATGATATTTGCATCTGAAGGACCAGACAGTTGTTGCTACAAACCAATGTTTTCCATCTAGCTACTAATAGCTAAAGCTAGTTCTCTGTGCACATCTCACATTGCATTTTTTTCCCAAGAAAATCTGACAATATAGAAGTATGAAACTGTAAGTGATGTCCAAGCTCTATAAACTGATCATGGAAGTTCAAAGTACCCTGAAAAAGGGTGGGGTGGAGGGGTGTGTGTGGATATTATTGAATATTCATGTTTTTACTCCTGTTAATAACACTTTTGTTTAGAAATTAATCTGAGTTGGCTTTGGGGGCAGGTTTCCACTTCCTTCTCCTGAGGGAAAATATAAATTTTTTGTTGAAAAAAGAATTCACACTTTCAAATTTTCTGTTAAAAATTACATGTAAAACAAAAATATTTTGTTTTACAATTTCCAACTAAAACTCTGAATATTTCAAGCAAATTGGAACATCTCTGATAAAATTTCTGTGATAAAATTCAATTACAAACTTGTTGTTCTGGCAACATGTTTTCTCAATCAATATAAGTTATAATTTAGCTATTTTTATTTCTCTGAAAGGTTTTGTGACTTCAGCTAGGGCATTAATAAAAATGGCATCTGTTTATGAAGGCCACAGGACAATCTTATACTGCTCTGAAAAGAAACATACTGAAAAACACACTGAAATAAACAGCTGGGTTAAAGTCTTTCATTTTTTGAAGGGCAACTACAACTGGAAGGCACCAGCAGTCTCCTGACCGCTGGCAGGACGATTTCAAGGCCTTGCCTGTTACCTAATAACTTCTGTAGAATTCTGAAGCTGCAGAATAGTTCCTATTGCTAGTTTTTAAAGTAGTAGTATTGAATTTCCATTGCACTTACTTTCCTTAGGATTGATATTTTTAAAATATGGATCACTTAATGGCTTGTTTCAAGCAGCTCTTGTCGCCATTGTTCTACAGCAGCAGTTACTTCTCTTTCATTATGATTTTAAAAGTTTTCTCATCTCCCAGCACGTTTTCTGTATATATCTTTCGATATGGTAACTCAGAGCATTACAGACACTTCCACAGCTATCCAGCGAGAGTAGATACAAGGCTTGTCTACATATGAGAGCACAGAGATTAAGCTGCCTTGAAGTAAGGCTCCTTGTTCCTCATGAGTGCCTCCAGACTTCAGTGCAATTTGGTTTGTATGTATTGAGTTCAGACTTTGACAGCCTGCGTGCAGACCTGATCTCAGAGAGGAATAACCATAAAATGTTAAACTACCAGTTCTGAGAACAGGGGCACTGTGTGAAACCCTTTTTCCCCAAGGATTTGTGTCTTAGTGGTGCTCCTGTATGGATTTTTTGATACCTGACAACAGATTAATTTATCCCACCACATTCACATCCTCACAAGGAGATTACTAAGCACCTTTAGCCATTTATTCTCAGAAAACATACAGAAACTCACTATCTTTGCAGGTACTTGATGTATTTGTCTGAAACTGTGCATAGGGCTAAAATCTGTATTAAAAACAATCACAAGCCTACCTGTGTATATACAGAGCAAACACAACCTGTTAGTTCACTCCCTTAACGAAGCAGGCTGACAATGAGAGGAACATCTCAAAACTGTATGATGGACTAACAGAAGAGCCCTTTCTCTTCACTGCTAGACTCGTATTAAACTCTTTTCTTATTTCATTTACACCTCTAAAAGAATTAACAAAATATTTCCTTCACCCTTCTCTTCGTATGTCCCAAATATCTAGTTTACAAGTTTGCAGGGCATTTTTTACCACAAATACCATAGTTTGGATCCCCATGGTTTCAACAACTGCAATGTAAATCATCAGTATCTATAAGAAGACTTTGCAAACCATAATCCCCTAAACCAAGAAACTAAAAACTCTAAGAGTATTTGACTGGGAAACAAAAAAAAAAAAAAAGGCATGGTTATTGGGGGAGGGGGGAATAGTATGTGTGCTGAAATTGATCTCGAACAAATATTTTTATATAGATCTTCATAATTCATTAATATGTGGGCAAGCATTGGACATTTTTACTGCCCCAGCCCCCTGTTGCAGGTTAGGGCTGGGCCAGCCACTAGACAAATGACGGATACTCTCTATTAATTGTTTCCCTTCCCCACTTCCCAAAGAGGGGAGAGAGAAAAGGAGCAAAGGAGGGAGACATGGATTGGAGAAGAGAACTAAAACCATTTTAATGAAAATAATAAAATAAATTGAAATACATACAAATATATACAAAACCAATATTTAACCCAAACCCCGTGATGGCAACCACGGCTCTGTCAACACTGATGCTGTGGGCAGACACTGAGGAAGGCCCAGGCTGGACTCAGCAGCAGAGAGAAACCGGATTCAGGAGCTGGATTCCGGAACTGATTTGGGAATGTACAGATTGGGATCAAAGGCAGAACAGAGAAAGTCCTCCTCAGACACCGGCCGTTGAAAAAGAGAGCTTGACCCTCGTGATCCCTCAGTTTTATACCTAATATGATGTCTATGGGATGGGACAACCCTCCCCGCAGGTGCAGCCTCTCACTGTTGGGGTCTCTCACCCCCACCGTGGCACACAGGGTTTAGCAGTGACCTTGGTCTGCACAGGAGTGAGTACAACAGGAGCTTTTCAGCACCCCAGTCCCTGGGGTAGTGACTGTGACCATCCTGCGTTATCACTGCTAGAAGCAGACACTGTCTGCAGAAATGCACCGTTAACTTCAGACAGGGCAGTTAGTGAGAAAAGACTGAGCTGGAAATGAAAATCACTGAACAGAATGAGGTCTGTTCTAACCAGGACAGCCCCAAATGGGGAAAAATAATAACGGAAGACATGAATTTCAGTTGCAATTAGCTCTGCATCTGTTTCTACACAGAGTAAAAGTCTAACAATTTTGGAAAGTATCAGAAACATTGAGAAATAGAATGCAGCACAGAAGGATATTTTCTGGTTTTGTGCCACATAGACTGGGGTTTTAGGCTGCAGAGAGGGGTTTCGTTACAGACAATTTGTCAGATCATAGCCGGGCAAGATCTAAGAATTTAACTTTATTGGTATGGAAGAGGAGAAAATGTAAATGTAGGCTTTAAAGATCACTTAGAAATGAAAAGGTGAAATTATTATTCTGTCCCAAACCTCATCACTTTCTTGCAAGTAAAACTGGTTTAGCTTTGCTACCAGCAAACTTCTCTAAGGTTTGACACAGTACAAGATGGGTTATGCAAAGACTGTGTGGGAACGGTAGCTATTATCAGCTTTAGAAGCTAAAACTCTTATGGATTAAACAAGGTGATTAAATTGAGATGCTCACTTTTTTACAAAATGGCAGGAATTAGGTAAATTGAGGGGTTTAATGTTCTTACAGAACTTATATGCCTTACAGGGAGAGGGCAGCATCCTAGGGAGCAAGCAGATCCCAGAGATGCAGAGTCTGTGCTTTACATGCTGATTCACAGATGTGTACTAGATTTGAGCCGGGTTACACATTTTTGATTCAGCAGAAACTGAATTTTGCTAGAAGCAAAATTTCTATAGACCATTTCCAGGCTGGTTATTAATAGCATTTTGAAAGGACTGAAATGTTTTCCTTTTTTCCACAAGTTCTAAATAGAGGGTGACAACACATTATGTATCCAGACAACACTATAGGCTGCATCTAAACGGCAAGACACTCTCACTCTGCCCTGTTCCCTGAAATACTATCCCTCCAGGCTTAAAGACAGAGGTTTACTGGTGTAGAGCATCACAGTTTAGACATAGTCTCATTTCACCCCACTTCTTCCCAAATTCATTCAAAGCAAATTCACAACGGCACTAACTTCAGTCCTTTAAATAATAAACAGTCAAAAAGGAGTGGATTTGTTGGAATATGAGCACCTGCAATCTTCTGAAACAGTGTTTCTTTACTGTTTTATTTTCCAGATAGCTAAAATTAAGGTGCACGCAAAAAGATACTGTCTGAAAGCCACTGTTCTTTGTATTGTCCCTATGGTTAAGTAAAAATTAATCTGAGAAAAACTGCTTATATTTCTATTGGTGTATTACTGTAGTTAAAAGAATACAGTTAATAGTGGGATTGAAATGTTCTGTTACTTACACAGTGAGAGAGTCTGCTTTTGTTGTCCTCTGTGGGCTCTGACCATTAAAGTAATGACTGCAATTAATTCTCACCCAGAAGGGAAATATTTTTGTCAGTGCTCTGATGCAAGTCCAACTTTTACCATCTCTGTGGGTACAGCTTGCATATTAGACAAAGTTAGCCATTGAGGGCATGCTCTTATCTCTGTCGCTTCTATTGTGTCATTATTGACACAATGTCTATCAAAAAAATTTAAAATTCCTGAAGAATTAAATAATGGCAGTACAGGAAACCACCTTGAACTCCCTGCCCTCTCCTCCCAGTATTTCATGACACTTCATGTCAGTTAAGGTCAGAGCTGGGTTACTGGTGCCATATATTACCAGCTCAGAAAAGAGGGTCAAGGCAAACTGCTGGTTTGACACTCACAGCTGGGAGCAACACTTTTAATAGGCGTGTACATCTGCTGCACACAGAATGAAAATATCCTTGGCTAGTTGCATTCATGCCCATCTGTTGGGATGGCGTGCTGCCTGCTCACAGGTCGGTCACATCATTGCCACATGGCAGAAATGCCAGAATAGGGCCAGCTTGTTTGGCCAACTTACTTCTCAGTGAAAGTGAACAGATCTTCTGCAGGACATTGTTACAAATGCTAGCGGTACCACTTCGGTAACAGGTACTATTCAAACATGGTTGCTGCTTAACACATTTTCATACTGTAGCACCTAACCAACAGATATTTCCACAAGTTCTCTCACATATGTAGCTGTCAGTCTTTTGGTGAAGATTGCCTAACTAACTCAAAGTATATTGTGGGATATTCACCTTCTCCTTTTAGCATCAAATACTTGTAAATACAGTATTTTCTATGGTCATTCTGTATCATTAACTTCTACTTAGTAGCGGAGATATTAAGCTGAACTTTCCAATCCAAAGCTCGTTTACTGCCTTCTCAGACTGTGAAGAGATCTCTATCTTGACATTTACCAAAATAACAGCTTTCATTTCTGAATACCAGAAAGAGTTATTTTGCTGCATTTCTCCAAATAACAATATTCCTCTTTGATCTGTTATTACTGAGAAATGTGGACTTTTTCTGAGCATAAACAGAAATGATATAATTTTGTCGACTTCCTTTGAACCAACAGTTAGATGAATGAAAAGATCCTTTCGCAACAAATGTGTTGCTCCTCTCACAGCATCACTTTCAAATTAAGTAGAAGCAACACCAAACTTCCCATTTTCAGAAAATTATTTATGGAATAGAATAATTTCACCTACGAGTAAGCTAACTTCTGTGTTCGGAGGACATACCTTTTTTATTGTTCAGGTTCCTTCTGATACTTCCCGAAAAACCTCTAGAGTGTGTGTACAACCATATGACTCCTACTATAGATAAGGAATATGTCAGTAATAGTCGACAATGGCAACACTGAATGATTTACAAAGAGAGGAATCTTTTTATTAAGTTTTGGTACAAAGCAACAAGAATAAGAGAAAAATAGTCACTTAATCACAAAAATGACGAGAGAGGTAGAACATATCTCCTATGAGGACAGGCTGAGAGAGTTGGGGTGTTCAGCCTGGAGAAGAGAAGGCTCCAGGCAGACCTTATTGCAGCCTTTCAGTACCTAAAGGGGGCCCATAAGACAGTTGGAGAGAGACTTTTTACCAAGGCCTGTAGTGACAGGACAAGGGCTTATAGTTTTAAACTGAAAGAGGGTGGATTTAGGTTTGATATAAGGAAGACATTTTTTATGATGAGTGTGTTGAGACACTGGGATAGATTGCCCAGAGAAGCTGTGGAAGATCCATCACTGAAAGTGTTCAAGGCCAGGATGGATGAGGATTTCACCTGATCTAGTGGTCCCTGCCCACATCTGGGTGGGCTGGACTAGATGATCTTTTAAAGGTCCCTGCCAACCCAAACCATTCTACGATTTTATGATTCCATGAATATTGATTGGGTCAGTGTCTCCTCGTTCTATGTTTTATTTTAATAATCACAGTACGTAGCAGTGAATACTTTAAAATACCTTAAGTGCAATTTTAGAATTCAGATTTTTTTTTTTTTAAGCTCCTCTCACTTAAGCAAAACCCATAGGCTGAACAGGGCAAACTTTGCTAAAGTTACTCGTATATTTACCTTTGTAAACCCATATATTTGTACTGGCAGTATCTGTGGTCCTATGCATTCAATTTCTTCTGAGAATGAACAGTCATTAGCAAAAGTATTTGTACCAAATGAGACTACTATGAATATCATGGTAAATGTTCAGAAGAGAATTGAATACCTTAGGTCCCCATCTTGATAATGAAATGTTTAGATATATATTCAAAATTGAAGTGCAATATTATGTGAACAATCTACATAACGCAAATTCGGAGTCATATTTAGTTTACAACACACAACCCATCAGTATGCTGACACATCTCTGGAAATTTTTTATTTAAGCTGCTTCTTGCTAGAACATTAGTTTGGTTTTGTGATTTTTTTTTCACAATAACTGGTTTCTGTTAAAAAAAATCAATAGAAATTAAAACATGTAAGCCCCTTCTGAAGAAAGACATTGCAAGCTGAATCATGTTAACAGTGTTATTCTACATTGTGGGTTAGATGTCATCTGATCAAACCCAGTCATCTCTTTGGTCAAGATCTGCGCCTCCAGTTCCCCAACAATGTAGAAGTTACAAGTATATCACAGGAAACACAAACCTAGGTAAAGAGGGGCTACTTCAGCAGAGAATTCATTGTAAAGGGGACTGCAGAAGAAAAATACCACAGTGTCTTTTCAAGTACGGTATTTTTATCTCTATTGGGAAGTTTTGCTTGATTTCAGCCAGCAATACATGACAAAAACCCAAACTTTCATGTAGAAAGGGTAACTGAAAATGAGGATAGGATAATTTTAAGACAGTTTTCCCACAGGCATACCTTTATTCTTTTAGTTTCTCTAACGTTCACATAAATAATTTTTTCTTTTTAATAATGACTGGGTTTAATAATATCATGGCCTATTTGCAAACACACTTACCTCTTTCAGTGGGCAGATGAGAAGCAATCAGGAATTCTTTCTAATTGCAGGAAATTTTAATATGGCAAGAAATGCAACTTCTCATATGAGTATGATGAGTTAAATAGAAATTTATTCTAAAACACACACTTAGCGGGATTCTGTAGTTTAATATTTTATTGTAAGAAGAGTTAAATTGTTAAGATTTTATTTTAAGGACTTATTTATCAGTTTCATTAATAGCAAATAAGTTTATAGCGAATCCCACGAAGGGACTTTGAAGTTTTTTCAGAGGAAATTATGAAAGATGAAACATAAAACCTTCCAGTAATTAAAAATAAAATCAATGACATTACCAATGACAGTGCATATGAAAACTGAGCAAAATATGTTTTCATAATGCTGAAGTAATAGAAATGTAATGACAGTAAATTAATTTAAAAGCTCACTTCTGAATTGTTCCATTCGTCTAATAGGAAAGATATTTCTTCAAGCATCTGAGTTATGCAAGAGGGAGTAATAGCAGATGCTAAGTAACATGCACAAAGTTAGTGAACAGACTGGTATCACAAGTAAATGTCTCTAAGATGGTACTAGAAAAAGTTTATTTGAAAATGAAGACACGATCAAAGCATACCAGCTGTAGAAAATTTGAATGAACCAACAAAGTGAGCAATCCCAGTGCTTTGATTCTCAGTCATTTCTTAAAGTGAAAGTAGCATAGTTATGCATGTTTTCAGAAACAGCTGTATCATTTTAATTCCTCTAAAAACCAAGAGAATTTGCACTCCTAATGTTCACAAACCACAAAACCAAGACTTGGTGCAAGTATAGCTATTTTAGTAGAGAGCGAAAGCTTTTTACCAAAACCCATGCAGCGCAGATGCATCTGTATTGCTGTAAGGTTGCCTAAGTCCACGTAGTTTTTATTCTGTTTCCATATGAGTGTTAGAGAAAAGCTATCAGCATTCACACATAAAGTATACCACCAGTACAGAATATAACAGATTATTATCATAGATATCTATTATCTATCATAGATAAGATAGTACAATTTTCCAAGTTGTTGTTACACTCAACAGTTTCATCTGTATTGAAAAAAAAAAAGCCAATAAACTAAGGATGGTTCATCTGTCTGTTATCCACTTCTTACTCAGTAAAGGAATAGTCTCCTCAAAGAATAGAAATCTCATACGGTTGTTTTGGAGGGGGGAAAAAAAAGTAATTTTAGCTATGGGCAGTGAACCAATAAGAAACAGAAAACTAACATAGTAATCCTAGCATGTTATTGTGGTAAATTGGAGAACTTCATTTCTGGAAGCCAATGAATAGGCATATTTCTGTAAGAAACAAAAAACAGAGAAGAATGATGACAAAGCAAGGGTGTCACTTCTAGCCAACAAGCTAAGATGAGCAGCAGGAAAATAATTATTTAGCGTTGTACCCATTGTCCTTTATATTCTATAGCAACAGTTTGAAAACATGTATTAGAATTGGTTAAAAGAAAACACGGAAAGACAGAAGGAGCAGCATATTGCAGGATTTCACTTTAAAAAATTCACTTTAGTTTGCTTTTTATTTCCATTAAAAAATAATTAAACACAAAACCTTGCTACAACTGAAAAATCTTTTTTTTTTTTATTACCAAAATAATTGTAATTCCATGAGTTATTCCAACACTTAGCCCATCCAGTGAAATACTCAATTAATTAAATTTAGAAGTTCATCATTTCTGGAGAAAAATAATTTGAAATAACTGGTTGAAATTATCAGCACAACCTGTATCACATAAATGCCGGAGCAGAAATAGAATGATGCTGCACAAGAGCCAAAACCCCAAGACTAGCTCAGGTCATGAGGTCTTCCTAAATGGAACAACTCCTACTAATCACCATGAGTAAAAGTAGCATGATTTAGCCTTTGTCTGATTGTGTTGGAAAAATCTTTCACCTCTCAGAGTTCTTTGCCAGCTGCCCTAGATAATTCAAGTGCCGCACGAATCCACAGCAATGCCTATCTGGTTTAGGGGAATACAAGGTTGTATACATTTGCTAGTCAACCATCAGGCGTATTTTATTTCCTCCACAAAAGAATCACAGAATCACACAGAATCATCTGGTTGGAAGAGACCTTTAAGATCATCAAGTCCAACCGTTCACTGTGCACTGCCAGGGTTCCTAAGCCATGTCCCTCAGTGCCACATCCACACGTCTGTTAAACACTTCCAAGGATGGGGTCTCCACCAACTCCCTGGGCAACATGTTCCAATGCTTCATAACCCTCTCTGTAAAGAAGCTCTTCCTGATACCTAATCTATATCTCCCCTGGAGCAACTTAAAGCCATTTTCTCTTGTCCTGTCAATTGTAATATGGGAGAAGAGACCAACCCCACCTCTCTGCAACCTCCTTTCAGGTAGTTGTAGAGAGCAATAAGGTCTCCCCTGAGCCTCCTTTTCTCCTTGCTAAACAACCCCAGCTCCCTCAGCTGCTCCTCATAAGACTTGCTCTCTTCATTCAAATCAGAGTTAACATTTTTGCTTCCATCCTAGACACTTTTCTTCCACTTGCTGGATAAGATGTACTCCTCTTATTAGCAGGGCAGCCTCCAGTGATTTCACTGAGTCGTGCTCACTTAGGATTATACCATATTATCTCTGAACATTCTTTTTGTACATAGACTGAAAATAAAGCAAGATTGACCTCAAAGAAGCATGAGCTAGCACTCCCAGTGATATTAAGGTTGAAAAACAATTTCATTGGCAAGAAAACAGTAGTAATAAAAGGAGGTTTAAAGCGTAACCAGGGAAAACAAATTCAGTTGCAGGGTGAAACACCAGATTAGAAATGGCCACTGAAAATTGCCTATGGATATCAATTTATGGATCGTAGAATCATAGAATGCTTTGGGTTGGAAGGGGCCTTTAAAGGTCATCTAGTCCTACCCTCCTGCAGTGAGCAGGAACATCTTTAACTAGACCAGGTTGCTCAGAGCTCGCTCCAACCTGACCTTGAAAGTTTCCAGGAAGGGGCAGAAGGATGGATGGCAAGGTTTACCTCAGCCTGGAGTAGTACTCTAGTCTGGAGCCCCAAGACACGTCAACAGTATGCAAAAATTAGCTGAAGAAAAGACGAAAGCAAGTGCAGTTGTTAGGTAATGAAAGAAACTGACTTCTGAGAGGAGAATAAATGAGATAAAATCAGATAATTTTGGTAAGTGATTACAAAGGAAAAAAGCAAAATACAGTAACTACATATTGTAGGTGGATATAAGCACAGAGGAAGGGAAGGAATTATTTCACATAGCACAATAGACCATAACTACCTAAAGAAGTAATAGCTGATATTAAGAAAAAGATAATTTGGGGTCTATATTAGAAAATACTTTCTGATCCATTAGATTCTAATATATTATTCTGAGGAAAGTACCGAAAACCTGGTTCATTTAAGAAATTTAGCAATTAGACTGGGAGAAGTAACAGAGAAAATGCTGAGAGGAATAGTACAGCACCTGCAAGAGAATTGAAAAAAGTTCTATCGGATCATCTAATTCACCTTAATTTCTGTGAAAATTAATGTTTGCTCTTTTCCCTCGGTTTAAGTTTCGCTCACCTAGTCATGAAACTTCTTAAACCTCTGGACTCAGAAAATGTCCTTCATTCAGGCCACAGTGCCTCAAAGCCATTCACGCTAATTAGCCAAGGTCATTTAAATACATTTTGCATGAAGCACCTTAAACTCAGTGTGCCATTTTATGTATTTATCAAATTACTAATCAATATGCTATACCACAGTTACTACTGGGCCTTGAGCTACGCACAGAATGCTGTACGAATTCAAATCGTGCAAGCTGCTGTCTGCGTAAACGAAATTAAAGTGTATGCAGTGATCGTTAGTCACAATACAAAAGAAATGAAGAAGTGGCCTAAATGCAGTACCTACCACAAATCTGCATTTTAAGTAAATCTTAACTGTGTTGTTGGTTTCCTTTTTTTCCTTTAACAAACCTTGTGTAAAACTAGCTTCGATTTCACTTTCTTTCTCCAGCATATTACCTCCAGTGTATTGGTAAAGTAATTTATTCCATCCTCTGTGGAGAGCCTGGATCTCATTTGCCAGCATATTTATCTTTCCTGCCACTGCATTGTCATTCATCTGCAATCTCCACAGAATACCAGACCTGTGCAGAATTTCAATTAGGATTGATTCAACTAAATCCAGGCCACAGAATGCAGGCTGACAGGGTGACCCCCTGAGAATTTAATATGCTGAAACTAAAAATAAAATATAAAAAAGGTAAAAATACAAAACAGAACTGGCTCAAGTTTAACACCATAATTCATTAAGTCCTCTATATACTCAGTTTAATCTGGCTCACAATAGGGGTTTTTTTTATTGTGTGGGTAAACTGCTTTACAGTAGTTTTGATAACCACAGGAAAGAAATTACCATAAAAATCTCTACTCTTCCTTTGAGGTCTAATCACCTTAAACTCAGACAGCTTGTAATGAACAGAAAAAAAGATTTCCACAGCAGCTGAGCTACCTTAAGATTTCTATTCTGTCTATATATACATTCAAAAATCAGTACAGTGTAGGTATACAGGTGAAATACCTCTTTTATTGGATACTTGATTTGACAGACTTCCAGTGGTTTTACCTGTAATCATTGACAGACTTCATCTGCTTGTCAGCTAAAGGTCCTAAAAGAATTTCTTAAATAATTTGTGGTTACTTGAGAAGGTTTGCAGGTTTAAAGGCAGCTGAACCACAGAAGACCAGTAACCTGAGAGTTTTTTACCTGTAGGACATAAGAATGTACTATTCAAGTCCTAATTTTATATTAGCTGCTGTACGTGATTTACTTTGATTATGCACCAGAAGCAAGTAGATACTCAGTTTTACTCTAAAGCATTACAGTAGAAAAGATAAATAACAATTCTACATTTAATTAGGTTTCTTTTGTTGTCAGTAAAGAATTCTCTTGAATACATTTTTCCTAGAGATCAAATTTTAAACACTGAAAAACACACAGCTATAAACTCCCACTTGATTTAACGTAAAAGGTAAGAACATACATATAAAACATCTACCAACCATAAAACCAAACACAAGAGTAAAAGAATACAAATGAAGTGGGGAAATATTGGTACATGCACATACTAATGTTAAATAAAACACGAGTCAGCTGGAACTGGATGTAATAATTAAGAGACATTGATTTGTTTGTGCACACAGACCACATCAATGACTGGCATAAGCAAACAGATTGATATTTGGGCTTTTTTTCTTATTTTAACTTAAGATGACTAAACCAGACAAACATCACATGACAAATATCTCGTAATTCTTTATCAGTCACACAAATGTCCCACTGAAACATGGTTATTGTGAAGAAGAGGCACAACTATCATCAATTAAAAATTATTATCAGTAGAGTGTCCAGAATGAGCCCACTGTAAGGTAGTTTTCTTCCTGAAATTCGGTCACAAGATCTACACTAACCACAGTAAAGGGGGAAATGCATTAACACATAGCTTAGTGCAATAGGACAACAGATCCGTGTCTTCGGTCTAAAAGAGTAGTGTAGGGTAGTGGCAGAGCACACAAAATCATGTTCCCAACATATTCTTCAACCATCCATTCTTTCCATGATTATTCTGAGGTACCAGTTTACGGCTATAATTGACTAGAATTTTTCTCCAGTACAACATAGGTATAGAAATCCCACAATAAGCACATTCTAAAGCATAAATATTCCTCTTTGTTCTCTCTTTGGGGAGTGGATGAAGTAACAGAGGTGTGTTACTACTCTGCTTATGGATGTCATTCAGATATGACAGAGATTTGTACAGTATGAGAATGCAATAATGGGAAAGAAATTAAATTGTAGAGGATACAGGGGAATTTCTCCTTCCTTCATTTGTCTAGATTTGATCTTGCTCTTCACTGACCATAAACCAGACTTTTCATCCTCTGGGTATTTCTCTGACTAATAGTCCTTTCTTCCCGAGCTCATAACCTGACACTAAGATGCAGTTGTCCTATTCAGAGGTTTGTTCCAGTTTGTAGATATAGCTGTTATCTTTATCAGATGTCCCCTATCAAGATGTCTCTGTATCATGGTACTCTTTATGATATTACAAGCCAAGTACCACAAGAGGGAAGAGCCAATAAGACCTCATCTGGGGAAACTATTTCCCTAGGAGACTTACTATGTGCTATAGTCAAAAGGAATAATTAAAAAAATATTGGAAAGATACTACTGCTGGTGGAAATTTTGGCAGCTCATCTACTAATTCACGTGTCTTGTCTTGTGACATAGCACCAGATATGAAAAGATCAAGTCTTTATTTTCCCACTTGCGGTCAGCTCAGAATCAACCTGACCCAAAGTCTCATTACTGAAAGTCACCCTAGGTAGTGACTCATAAACTGCCTAATCATTTGTCTTCCCACAAGACCCAGACATCTGAGTCAGAAGTAACCTGTTGTTCCTCGGTTCCTACACTTACCCACCTTTAGAAACAAGTGATTTATTTGACCAACTCTAGTTCTTAGCTATAACCAGTCCTGGAATCCGTATGGAAAAACACTTGTGATTCCAAAACTACTTCATGTTTTAAGTTCTGTAGATGGACTTCTACGAAACACTGATGAGAGCGAGGTTTCAACTTTTGACTCACCTACATTTTATTTAACTTACTATTTTTCTATTATACTTCTTATAACCTTCAAAAGTGCCATTTTAAGAATCAATCACTACGGATTTTTTCACAAATACTTAAGAACTGTATACATCTGTCTTCTCTGTGTCGTCCAGTATTTTCTCTCCTTTCTGATGGGTGATGTATTTTGTTCTCTCTATTTATACAATTTTTCTTATTACTTTTTATATTGCTTGAAACTATTTCTTGTTATTTATCCTGGCTGATTGGCCTATTCTTGTTCTATTGCCTTACATTCAGATCTTTTCCAATCTCATGTAATTTCTTTTTGTTTATCCAAGTTCTCAAAATGTTCTGATATAGTCACGTAGCTCTTTTACTATATTTTCTATCCATGTTTCTCACCAGGTAAGTTCACTGTTATGCATTTCATGAGGTTACTTACTTTGATTGACACCTCTACTGTACTCTTTTACCCCTAGATCATGTTCCCAAGAGACCCTGATTCATTTTCAGTGATTTTATTGAGGTTTTATGTTTTATAACCTTAGTGACATCACTTTCTTTAAAATACTCAGAAATTGCAATCTTATTTTTACAAATTAAATAAGCAAAGACAGAGGAAGTGAGCTATACCTTTCACTTGTATCTGTATAGACATACCTCATTCTGATAAGCTTCATGTTATATTTCTATTATTCTTGCTATTTTAATCAGGTTTTGATAACACATTTTATTCACAATAGATGTCATTTATATAAGTAATTTTTAGATCTTTTTTGCAGTTAGAGTTTGCTCAGAAAGGGATTTTCAAAGGTTTATTGACTCAGTTTACTTTTCCCATTGAAACCTGCTTTCTCTCTTGTTGAATACCTTTTTCTGTATTAAATATAATCTTTTCAATATAAAGGAAATCTTCCTCTTATTAACGTCCATGGCAATTTTGTATTGACTTCAGTGGGTCCTGGATTAAGTAGCAGACACAGAAAAGATAAGTGCAGTTAAGTAGGAAACAAGGGTAATGACAGAGGCTGTAAAGTTTCTGTCTACTAGAAGCGCTGCTCAATGCTCACTGCAGTAATCCCATTAACACACTTCTCTTCTTTTGACTTTTAAATAGACAGAACAGCGATTCCACCAAATGTGCTACAACACATCAATGAATTCAGAAAACACTGAATAATACAGTTACTGCAATACGGTGTTCCCAGAATGTATGTACAGGACAAAGACAATGTTTCCTATTTGAAGCCAGGTAGGTAGATCTACTTGACCTAAATTCTATCTCTTTGCATTTTATAATCCTGGAACTTGATTTCATTCTACAGCTTTATTTATCCATGACCAAAAAAATAAAAATTAGGCACATTATTCTAGGATGTTCCTACTCCTACAGGGAGAGTAGTAGAGGGGAGAGAGAGGAGCCAGAAATGATGCAGTGAAAGAGAATTAAGGACACTGGACATCTCTTGATTGGAACTAGGCTTCATTATTTCTGCAGTTTACTGAATGGATTGGTAGGGATTGCTTTTCTTTGGAGATATATTTTTAAAACGACAACACAATTACAGAAACAGCTGTATGATGGCATCACCCCACCTGTCATTCAACCCCTACCCAATATGGAAAGCATCAGAGTTTCACCATTCCACTGTTTAGTAAGACTTTATACCTCACAGAGTGCACTCCAGAGCACAGACTATTTCAGCTGAGCTCCTGGAACAAGATTTACCTATTATCATTTAGCAATGCAGCCAGCACAGAGGAAATTCAAAAATGTCCAAGAAGTCAGTTAGACTAGATTATCGGGGGCATAACAGTTATCAGGCCTTCACTGCACTGGTCAATATACTCACACGTGAAGAAAATCTGTCCTCCAGTCTCTATACATCTTAATAGACAGGAGGAGATGATGCCTGAATTATAAAAACTGTAAATAGGCAAAGTTCCTCATTAAATCTACATTCATCCCATGATAAGTGATACATCTATACATCCATAAAACACCCAGGTCAAGATACATATTTTTTAAGGCTGCATACTTCAGAAACATTTTTTTTTATTATTGGCAACTACGAGTTTGTATATATTGTGAGCTGATAAAATAAGATAATAAGAAAAAAAATTAATATGTCCAGACTAGTTAACTCCATAATCACCTTTATATTCCCATCACAACTAACTCGACAGTTAAAATAAAGCTTATATCTAATGAAAAGCAGTTATTTTGAGCAACCAAAGGAACCAGAAAAAGAATCCATGGTTTATATTTAAAACCACTGTGAAGAAAACTTATGTATTTATTGGACTTTTTCCTCAGTTACATTACTGTAAGTTAAGCTCAGGTGTGAATTTCCAGCACACCAACTACACTACAGTGATTTCCCGTGTGGGTATTAGGAATGCATAATAACAGTATAAAAAGACAAATTGAACTGAATCCTTCCTTTGGTAAAACAAAATTTAGTGGGAGTTGTCTTAGCTAAGGGGAAAACCATGGACAAAAGGGAAAAAAAAATCTAGATTAATGTATTTACATAAAATTATTTGAACTTCTAAAATGTGGATTGAATAATATGTGTTCTTTAATAATGTATTTGGTGATTCACTGGGAAAAATGATCTCATATATTATTCACAAATATTATTCAAACATGCCTAAAAAATATCCTGCACAAAAGCTGTGGCTTCAAGTCTCCAGTGCGGTCTGCAGCTCCACATTCATATCTCTGTGAATCTTTACTGCTGCTGTCCCATCATCTCTTTAGGAGTCAAATGTGTTTTAATTAGTGGGGATCCATTACATATTACATTCTGTTTAAAAAACCTCAGCATTTGACCATCCAGATTTCAATGTTTTCCACTCAGGAAACTGTTATGCTTAATACATTTCAGACATTTCAATGTATCTTCCATTTGGTTGCTGAAAGTACATCAATTTTTTTTTCCATAGCAACAATACCAAAGCAGAAGAAAGTCCTTCGATAATTAGTAAAAGTGGTCACATATTACTAACAAGAAAACTTGATTTCAAGTATTTTACACTTTTGACAGAGTGCAAATGCAGATTGTAGACAAATATTTTCATGTTTATTGTTGCCACCTCATCTGATGTGAATGGAATTCATACATTTAAACATGCTGATATCTTTTTAATCATTTATCTCCAGGCAGAGGTAGCTAGAACTTATGCTGTGTCAAGTATATCCTTCCTAAAAATACATTTTCATGGCTTCTGTCAGCTCTAGGTAATGAGTCACCTTGTTATAGCCATGTGCACAGAGACAGATTTTCACTCTGAGGACTGCAGGGACTATTCCTCATATTATTCTGACTTCAGAATCACAGGAAGACCTTTGAGGTTCCAGTGTAAAGTGAGATTATGCATAAATTGTCCCATAGACACATATACTCGGTAAAGATGCAGTCTTTCACAAGCTTAAGTGAAACTCATGGTCCCACTCAAAACAGCTGAAGTCAGCTCCTCTTCTAGCTAAAAATACATATTGGACACTTCTCATGTCAAACATGGATCAAATATGTCATTTATACATATATATATACACATATAAACATATATGTGTGTGTGAATATATATATATTCCAGAGAACGGTAAACTGCATCTAAGACAAGGCCTTCATTCCAAGGGTTTTTTTAACCTAGAAAAGAACTACATGCATACCAAAAATATTTGGGATATTCCTGTTATCCCAAACAAGAATAATGTCTTTATATCCCTTGGGATTACTCACCTGCATTCACTTATTTTTCGGTAGAATATTTTAGCAGCTGGGTAAACCAAAAGCAGAGGGCAAACATAACAATTTGTGAGTAAGATAGCACTAATGTTCAGGAAAAGTCTGATCCAGCTCTTTTGAACCCCATGGAAGTCAGTGTCAGCTGAACTAAATCCTTCACCTTCCAAATGTTTATGTGGTGAATAAAGCTTTAATACTTCTTCTCATTCTCATTTTAAGAAACTCTTATGGTAAAGTGCTGAGGAAGGAAAATAACAAGAAACTGAAGAAGATGATGAAAATTAATTTTTGAATGATTGCTTGATCAGAGAGAAGACAAGACATAAACAGCATAATTAATAGTCTCATCTTTTAAAAGTTTTAATTAATAGGTGCATATGTTCTTCCTGAATATAGGAAATAAATATTAACGTGGCCGACAACATTGAAGTATGATGTATACAAGTGCAACATCACACATTTCTCAGGACATACTCATCCACATCAGGTCTGAATTTGTCCCCATCAGTGTAAGGCAGTTTTGATGTCCCAAATATTTCTGGAAGAAAATACCTAATGAACGATTCTGAGAAGACAAAGATGACAAAATGCATACTGCAAAAGGCTCAAACTTTGATAGGAAATGTTTGGAGCTCTTCCCTTTGACTAATTGGATAGCTTCCACATGGATGAAATACATGCTAAGTTATTTACAGATAATTACATCGCTGTGCTGTTGCTAAAATATTAAGACACCATTGTCCCACAGGAGAATTTGTGACAGACATTGGCACATCAGCTAATGAATAGCTGTGGGGTAATGGAAAAAAGCGCTATCACAAGACCCTGGTATTAGGAAAGAGAATGTCTGTAAGTAATCCACACCCAGAGAAAAAAAGTCACTTTCCTTTTCCCTCTTCGTCCTACTAATTACATATAGAACAAATATTCAACATTTGGTAGATGTTGCTTCAAGGCAATTTTTTTCTGGAAATAGTCTCAAGGCCTCTTCCAATCCCTTTTCATTACACGAAACTATGACCTAGAAATATTGAATAATAACCTTCAACCAAAAATGTTTTCGAATACTCACAAAAGACTGGGCAGCTGTTTGGAGGCAAAAGCTGCAACACTGCCAACAGAGCGATACAGATCTCATGTGTTTTTTTGAAGTTAGTGGAGGAGTGCCGTTTCACTTCATAGGCTGAAACAATGAAGGAACACTCCCAGGACATAAAGCCAGTATAACAGCATCACAGAATTGAACAACAGGTCTGCATTTTAAACAAATATTTAAGCATTAAAACAAGCTATCATCTGCCAATTGCCACATCTTATGTCAGTCAATTGAAAGAATAGTACCTGGAATATTAATACTGAAAAAATACTTAGAAATTATTGAAGAGTAAAGATTTTCAAGATATGTTTACTCAACCATTGTTCTCTTTTTAAGAAAAAATTTCCTTTAGCCTAGATTTATGGGATTGAGCACAGTCCAAAGGTACCCTCTAAAACAGGTACCTACTTCACAGGCCACACTGTGATGCCTGGAAGGGGAAAGGCACATCACTGGTAAAAAACTGATCCTCATACTCTGGCTGTAATTCTGCAGAACCATGTATATCAGTGCTAATCCCAAGGATCTACACGGCCTCAACATACCCTAAGTGATAGGAATCTATCTTTAAGATACCAAAATTTGTCATTTGTCTCCTATAACAGTCACCTGCATGTTTGCAGTATTAGTCCAAAAAGAGTTCATAAAGAGCTCATCGGTTCAGC
>NW_010404002.1:0-6055 GCF_000710305.1 Buceros rhinoceros silvestris | reverse complement strand
TTACGCAGTCACAACCAACAAATGAGGGGTAAGCGCCCCCTTGAAGTATATGCTTCTGTTCTTTTCCGAAAACAAATTAAAGGCTTAAAAAGTTTATATTCTGATTTGAGGAAATAACTATTTCCAAAAAAAGAATATAGTAAAGTATAAATGTGCAATGAGGCTTATAATTTCCCCTGTGACTCAGAGTAAATTAATTACCTAATATTCACATATTCCTTTGAAAATACCCCTTTAACAAAGCACATTTTTGTGATACTGAGCTATACTAATGTGAAAGGTGTCACTTAGTGCTCCGAGTTGGGCCTAAATTGTATTCTATCATAAAGTTAATACAACTTAATATGATGAAACAGAGAATAAGTAAGAAGGTAAAATATAGTAGCAGAAAGTCATACACATTTCAATATGTTTCAAAGGTTGGGAGTATGGCATTTCTTACAGAAGAAAACTTGGAGGTAGTGGTGCCTTTTAGCCCCCATTCAAAGCCAAACAATGTCTCCTTACATTTGTGCCTGGACATGACACATTGCCTTGAACTGGGTTTTATGATCTTGTACTTTGTCTCATGTATGTCATGATAAAATGTGATATGGCTCTCAGTTTTGTTAACAGGAATGAATAAATATTCATATGACCTGAACCTTTTTCTATTATTGGTTCCTGGCAGAGCACCCCATGAGCAGCAGAAAAGAGTATTTCATGCCTCAATGGGGCACTCAAAAAAACAAAAAAACAAACAAACAAAAAACAAACAAAAAATGTTTGGAAACAGTTCTGATCAAATTCACAACTTCAATTTTTTCTCCCTTGCCTAAGTCTGAAAGAATGATGCCATAATTTTTTCTTCAACTAACAATTGTGATACATCTTAGTGGTTTAGGATTTCAATTGAGCATAAAGCAGCAAGAACAGATTTGTTCTGAAGAAAAAAAGATTCTTGCCTGAAAATATTTTTGTAACAGAAATATCAAGCTATACAGCTAGAATAATTTCTCATTACAGAGCTGGATTCACTGCAAGAGAGAGTTTGCCCACTACCTGAAAAGCGTCTTCCTGGCAGCCTTTACCACAGGATTCTTAACACTACAAAATGAACGATCCTCTACTTTAGCAAAAACTCCCAGAAAGGACAGAAGTTCTAACGTCTTCTACTCTCCCTCTTTCCAAGCTTTGTCTCTGCTGTCAAAAACAAAAATAGTGAGATTATACTATAACCCATGCATTAGCTACCTTGCTGCAAGTCCTTGGGGAGGCCAGGCACTGCAGTTTTAAATGAGATAAACCAGCAGTGAGCAGAAGTGTTGACATCAGCTATATCACAGGGAAGACCGCGGACATATGACCTTCACTGTGATTTCACAGCAAGGTGACAATGGCCTGTTACCTTGTCACATCTCCACCATTTCCACCTCTGTGGAAGAGGGGGCACAGCATGAGTGTGAGACAGAAGAGGTTTTAAGCGAGGTAGCCTGCACCCTGGTAGACAGGGGCTTAAGGCCCGTGAAAGAGGGAGAAGCTAGACTGTAGCTTAGTACCAAAACAATGATCCAAGATGAGAAGACAGCTATGGCCACGTCTTGCTCTCCTTCCCCCTCTTCTGAGCCTTTCACTCACTCCCTGAAACACAGCTGCTCCCACTGGCTGAAGGTAGCACAGTCCAGGCTTATTTCACCTTCACAAGCGACAGGGAAAGATGCCTAGTTTTGGTCCTGCCAGCTTTTAGCTAGCTCAAACAATCTTTTAGAAGGAAAATTTCCCAGATGATACATTGAAAAGTGAAAACTGCCTGCAAGTCAGTTTGTTCTTTTGAAGAATCTCTCTCCAGAAGTTAGTTATCTGGGTAGACCATTTGTATCTTTGTGTATGTTCTATTTTCACTGCTCTGAAAACATGACTGGGTATGTACATGCTCTGTATCTTTTTTGACAGCTTATAACATGTCAGCCTACAAGAATGGAAAAAGTATATAGCTACCCCACAAACTTCATTACCACAAATGTAGGGGAAACTTCAAATGTACCCTGATTTAATAAGTGTGAAACATCTGTATATATTTACATAAAGTTACATAAGAAACACAATCACAACTTTCTCCCTTTCAGGAATGACAAAGCCGTTCCCTTAAAGCAAAAACAAAATTTCAAACATTTGGCTGTGTTGTTCTGACTTAATCACATCAGCAGAATGCAGATTCTACTTGAATCAACTAACCTTTTAAAAATAAGAAATAATAATTGTTCCTTTAAAAATAGGAAAGTTGTTCTTTTTACATTAAAAAAAAGGTTTTGTGGGTTAAGAAAAGCATACTCTTACCATGCTCTAATTCTTCTAATAACTGTGATTATAGTTATGTCTAGTTTTTCATGTTTCAAAGAAGCGACATTTAGAAAACATTTTTCCCTTTTTCCCAAATTCCTCTGCTTTTCAACGCATTACAGCAGTTATTAAATCAGTATGCCAATTATTCATGTAAAGCCTTCTATCCAGAAGTGTTCCTCCAAAGCAGTTGAAAGGACCTGTTATTTTTATTCATTCATACTGTTGCTTCTAAATTTAATTCTTACCAACAACTGTACAATAAACAGCCCTTGTGCCTGCATATAGAAAGGACCAGCATCAGGTTCGTCTCAGCTATTAGTAATTTCCTGAGATGTGTGTGCAGACATACAGCCAGTTGCAGTTTTCACAAGGGCCAGGTGGGTGTAACACGGGAGCGACCCCTCCATCAGCAGCAGGCAGAGCACATGCAGTGCCAAGCGGTGGGGAAGAGGTTGCTGGCCATGGACCAGCTCTCCTTCCCACTCCCCCAAAGCTGACTGCATCTGATCCTTCCAAAGGCTGGCTTGATTTGTTTTCCTCTAGTTTCTGCAGCACTAAACCACTACAAATTAAACACAAGGTGGCTGGGATGTTTACACAGAGCAAATAAAGCTGCACAGCTGTGGGCAGTGTACGACAGTCATCAAATTGAATAAAGCAGAACAAGGTCTTGGGTTCGGCACTTACCTGACCAACAGGCAACGCTGACATGGGTATACCTCAAGTATTTTTACAGAAAATTTCATCCTTGACATGACATTCTAATTCCATCAACATTTTTATAGAAACTAGAATGTACACATGTGGAAAAAATCCACAAATTAAACTTTTCTAATGCAAGTATGAGTTATCAAAAATAATCATCCAGTTCTGGTTCTGCCAGTGTAATGAAGAATGAAAATCCGAGGTTTTTCTTTGAAATCTGTATTCAAACATAAGCTCTCCTACTGATTTTTCTGATTGTCCTGTACTTCATTAACAACCTATTTCCCGGAAGAAAAACGGATATCTACGCAAAACTCTTGATTCCTTTTTTAAAAAAAAGAAATTGTATTAGAACAATTGCTTCAAAATTTTAATGAAAAGAAACAAAGATGACAAACTGTAGTGGTTATTCCGTTTATGTAATAACAAAGCTTCATAAATTCAAGATAATTTCTCACATGAATAATATAGTAAATCTTCCATTTTTCTTTCATTATATTCAATAGGAATCATAATCACTTCAAGTACATGATAAGTGACTCTGTCAAATCACATTTGTTTTGATCAGCTGGTATTTTAGGAGATTTCTTGATCCTGACCATTCTTTTGCAGGTAATAATCTTTTTTAATTTGCACATTACTGCTTTCATACTTGATGGCCTCTCTCAGTTAATGATCATTAAAACAGATAAATCAATTCTGCCACGTTGCTCCAATGGTGACACTTTATCCTTGTTCTACATAGGTAAGTATTTTGTCTCAATTTTAGACATTAGTGATCATGGGAGTGCTTGCATGGCGCAAACTTAGCTCATACAGCCTGGATAAGACCAGCTGTTAGGACAGAAATGTGAGCGTAAGCAAATGCAACATCCCAAATATTCTGAGGTCATTTCTCCAATATTGATCAAGCTAAAGAACCATCAGCTGAATTAAGCTATAACTGGGGAACTTCAAGGATACTTATGAAACAAAGGAATCAGCTTCAAAACAAGCATAAAGTATGAAAATTTCTAACAGTGGGAAGAGACCTCGGAGCAGAAACGGGAGGAGTGATGCAGCACCACTAGCGGTGACCCCACAGAGCCAGGCTGAGCTGCAGCCAGCACTCACCTAGAGAAGTGACAGAGCAGGGACAGCACGCAGAGATCCACACCCAGGTGTGCCTAGGCAGTGTGGGTGGGCATAGGTGGGGAACAGGGAGCAGGAGCACCACCCAATTCTCCAAGAGCGGGGCGGGGTGCAAGCCAGGGAAGGCACCCGCTCCGGAGGGTGGAGGTCGTGGTAGCCCACCCCACCAGTGATGGCGGGAGGCAGCGGTTAGAACTTTTTGGTGTTAGTTTACAATGTTGATGAGAAATTTGCAATGTTTATTAATAGCTTGCCAGTACTTCGTATTTTCATTTATCTGCTGTATTGCTGATATTGACCCTGAATATACAGTTCACTGGTGGCTGGTTAATTACTTGTCATTGATAAATCAATAAACCACTTTGATCACAATTTGATTTAAACTGCATGAACTGAGCAGTGTTTTCTTGCAACAGCTGGTGTCTTCCTGTCTGTTTTGAACACACAAGGAAATGATGACGGGAACTGTTATTAAGCAGAATACTGATATTTAAATTTGATATTTAAGATTTAATAAAGTCTTCCATTCATTATGAAGCCCTCATGAATTTTATTTTAACAAGAATGCTGAAACACTAACAAGTGTAGCTTTAACATCCTTACTAAAGTACAGAAGTGTAAGGAACTAATTAGTTTAGTAATTTTATCATAAATTGTGAAATATATTAATCCTCTTTATAATCCCACATCAAATTCTGATCAGTGAACAATCCTCAAAGCCAGTAATTTACAATAAATCCACATCACCAGCGAGACATATTACAAGATAACAGTGTTTGTGCCTTGAGGTTTTTGCACCAACGAGTGTTCAGATCAACACTCGTAAGCTGTTACGGCATCTTCCTCCACCTTCTGAATGATGAAGTGGCCAATTACTCCTATCCTCCTTACACAAGCAGCCATGGACTATGCAGAGTGTGCGTGTCCAAACTGGACAGAGTTTGGAATCATACTATGCAGAGAACTGATTTTTTTTTAATTTGACAAGCAGGTAAAAGTCAATTAAGGTAGGTTAGATACTTGGTTATGGTTTTCTAATTAAAAAAAAACATGTTTACTTTGTTTTAATGTTAAAAGTAAATAAATAACTATAGGTTCATAAACTCTGAGATGAAAAGCAGTATCTCATTTTTCTTATTTTAGGATGTACTGTTAGACATTTGTGCTACGTTTGAAACCTGAATTAAAATGTCTTCTCTGCCTAATTTAGAGAAAGTGATTCTGTCAAGGTGATTTTGGTTGAATGTTCTCCATATAAAGTTGTTCAATGTAACTGTTTAAATATTCATTGGGCCAGCAAGAAAATGTGATTCAGACACTGTAGTGCAGATATTAGGAGTCTCACCCACAGGGTTAGGACCCCAGGCTGGTACTCATGCTGGTCATGGTTGTCCATCACTCACACCCATATCACTAGAAAACATGTGTTCATTCACGGATATTACCTAAACTGATATGTTGAGAGTATAGCTGCAAAATATTGACCCTCTACAGTTTACAGAGCCTCCGTTATTATGTTTATACACAACTTTCTTGACTTCTGTTGTAGGCACGATGAATAGCTGATGTATCATTTGATAGTATTGATGCAGTAGCATTGTACTGTGAAGAAAATATTTTGCTCTCCAAACCTATGTTTAAGGGGGTACTTTGTACGCAATGATTGATAGGCCAGTCAATATGCTTCAGGCAGTTTTTCACTGTCTTAAATTTTAATAGAAATTAAAAATAAGTAATTCAAGAAGCTTAATTGCAAAGACAATGGGTTCAGAACTATAATATCAGTCCCTCAACTCTGCTGGATTATCACCTTGTTTCTGTACAAGAAGAAAGGTAAAATTATTGAAGAAAGGCTCTTAAGTTCATGAGATACTTCCTTTATATATAATATATATAA
>NW_010404001.1:38514-45631 GCF_000710305.1 Buceros rhinoceros silvestris | reverse complement strand
TTGTTTGCATATTAAATGTCAGGAAGATTGGTAAAGGTTTCAGAAAAACAAATTGACATGTGGCCTAATAAAATATTGTACACAGTTTTTCCTTTCTGCTCTGACTTGCCAGAAGACTGTGCGAAAAGCTCAGTGAAGAAATATTCCCTTTTTCCTGGAGGGAAGCAGGAAACCATTAACATACAGTGCTGGAGCACAATATCCTGATATGCCCTTTAAAATCAGCTCATAAAGACACAAAACTGTGAGACCTGTACATTAAGATTGAATTCAGAAATCACAAATGTTCCGCTAGAAACAGTTCTCTCTTAAGCAAGATCTCTTGTTGTCAGTTCTTCCAGTTTATTCATGCCGTATACGACACTTGCTTTTAATGGTCCAGCTGCTGAAAGCATGCAATAAAAAGATCAGATTTTTTTTTAAAACAATTTTTTTTCCCAGAAAAGTATCTTCAAAATATGGTAAAAATAACTTCAAGCTTTCAAGTTCAGAAGGGAAATTAAGACCGAGCTCCAGATATGGTGCTTTTATTATTAAGCTAATTCCACGTGTTTGGGAAATTCAGTCTTCTCTAAAATGTTTCAGGAACGGCAATCTCAAAAATTACCTCTCAGTATTTTGTTCTGGGGTCACGTGGTGGATTGACAAGTCCCCACACCCCTTTGCATCCGGGTTTCTCCACCCCAAGAAGTGGGTTAGTCCTCAGACAAATTATTAGCTCTCTTTCTCAAATGACAGCTCCCCACATGTCCCCAGGGCCACTGGTGTGATGTCCCCAAGCTCCCAGTGCCCTCTGCTCAAGCCCAGTCCCTCAGCAGTACCCACTGGGTGATACCACCATGGTTCACCTAGTAAATAACTGGCATGGTCTATGGAAGTTATAATTCCCTTGGCAACTTTTAAAAAAGCAGTTCTGGGTCTGACTGCAAGCAGTTGTTTCCAGCTGTTAAAAAAGCCGGGCTTCTGCAGCAGGAGAAAACTACAATTTCACCAACCTAATAACTTGGAGGGTCAAAACCTCCCGTGTAGCGACTCAGTCATGATGGCTCTCAGCGAAACACTGTGGCATACCAAGGGAAAGATAATAAAATTAAATTTACCGTCAAAACAAAAGACAGAAGGCGTAGTGGTTTTATTCACTAATATCACCTGCTTCACAGCTTATTGGAAGTTGTTGTTGTGTTGCCGGTTTACCATGAAGCAGATGGCTGCCGTTTTGTGGGGCTTTGGCCGTTGGTTTCTATGGACTCAGGCAGGACATGAAGCAGTGAGGAACCCTGGAAGATGACAAGCAGCTTGAAGTAAAAAATGTTAACATGCGTAACTTGAAATGGGTCAGCGCCATAGCTTTGGGAAGATTCGTGGCTCTTTAACTGGGCCTGTGGAAGTTGAGTTTAGAGGAGGCAAAAAGGAGGAGGAGTAGAAATTACAGCAGCAAGTAAGAAGTCTAGTGGCTGTAAAGAAGCTGAACTGTTCCACCTGGAAAAAAGCAGGAATAATTAAAAAGAAATGGTTGGAAAAAGGAAGGTCCCTCCTCTCAGCTCAGGTAAGCAAAGCCAAGGAGTGCAGAAAGAGCAGAGGACCGCAGTGAGATGAAGAGATTTGCTCCTATCAGTTCCCAGAGGAACCTGGTCTGGGGAGAAAACATCCTGAATGCAGTCCCTGGAAGAGGAGTGCAAGGGACCACCGATGCAGTGATCCAGCTGCGCTCTGGGGCTGTGAAAGCGAATCCTGGTGGCTGCCTGGCTGAAGTGCCCAGTGGATAGATGACACCATGCAGCAACTTCCCTCACACTCATTTGGTCTTACATTAAAAATAGGGCACAGACAGGAGTGACAGAAGAAAAAATGCTTTTACTACTGTCTGCACTGAGTGAGTGTATAAACAGCTACTGGAACCCAGCAGAGGAAGGCTGTCAGCCCGGCAGAAGCCCGGTCAGATTTTCAGCTGATGTAAATCAGGAGGATTCCGTTATTAGCACTGCGCTGGTTTACAACAGCTGAGGCTCTAGCCGAGCCACTGAAGTGGTAAATAGTGCTGACAGCACGTTGTGGCTTAAACAACCTTAAATGAACCCCATTAAGTGCTCATTTCTGAAGAGAATGTTGTTGAAACCTGGAAATGAGGCTTTCAAAGGTTTAACATATTTGTCTGTCACAGAGGGTTTATTTTGAAACCAGATGCACTGAGAAGCTCATTGTCGCTCCTCATGGCAGGAGAAGCGGCATGCTAAGGACAGATCCTGCTCTCTCTTTCCCGTTGAAATTGGAAGTAATCTCTGCAGAGTCAATGTCATCACATTAGTGTCAGCGAGATCAGAGGTAGGGCAAGCGTGAGTAATGCCTTCCACTGAAATGGAGATGATGACAAGCTAAAACCTATCTGAATAATTGAAAAATGTTGGTGATGTCGCATTCTTGCAAATAAAACTGGCATGCGTTCCTCAGAAATCTCAAAGAGGCTGAAACAATTGATCATGACAGGGTTGAGTGAAGAAACGAAGCAGACTGTTGTGGGTTTGAATGACTTGCAGGCAGCTTCAGTAAAAGACAGAGTGGGCAGGGGCAGAACCAGGCAGCAGAAATCAGGGCAGTACTACTTAGGCTGAAGTTTGCCATGCGAATCAGGAAGGGAAGAGCTTGGGACACGGGGCTGGCCAGGCCAGCAGCAGGGCTGAAGCTTCACGCAAGAGATTACACAAGGGGACTGATGTGCCACCCGATTCACGGTCAGTAACACACGCAAGCGCTAGTCTCAGGTCACAGTTAGGAAGAGGACTCTCTCATGCCTTGATTTTTGAGGTGCTTAGTTAAGATGTGCCTGGATCATGATTTTAAAGGAGTGTACCTCACTGCAGTGCCTGACTGTCTGAGCCCTGCTGAGAGGAAAGCAGTGGTGGTGGTGTTCCCATCCCTGGTAATGGGGTTCCCAGCCCTGCTCAGGGAGCAGTGGAGAGATTTTGAGTTGAGCAGCCACTGACTGGAGTAGCTAGATGAGAGTGGGGTAGTGGGAACAGGGTGAGCACCTGCACTGCCGGGTGAGGCTCAGCTTCCTCTTCATAACCAGCAACTCTGGGAGTTGGAAGAGGCTTCACGGAGGCAGGTGGAGGTGCACGAGTGTTAGCTGAGCAGCAACAGCACAGCAACACCATCCAGGCTTGTCCAGAGAAGATGTACAAGTCACTAATTATACTTTCAAAGACAAGATGTCTCCCGGAAGAAGCTTTCTTGCAGGGTGAGTCTAGCAAGAAGTTACAGGTGACAATATAGGCTGTGAGAGGTCGGAAGGAGAGAAAGACCAAAGGTAAAAATGAAGGGACTTGAGGAAGGCCGTGGATGGTGGAGATTTGTAACCACTCACTATCCTCAGAGTGCTGGAGAAGGTGCAAAGCAGAGAGGAGACAACTTTGATCCAAAGTGAGTGCTAAAACACAGCTGACGTAATGAAGTTTTTGGTAGATCTGCCTGGGACATGAAAATAGTTTTTAGAATTGATTGGATAAGTTTAAACCCTAACTGATCCATAGCAGTAGGATCACTACTTGCCTAGACAAATATTTCCTTAAAAATAAACAATAGCAGAAGGAAACATGAGAAAATGTTTCTCACAAGTCAGATAACAGAAAATGTATTGGCTTCTGATGCCCTGCTTGACTCTAGTGCTGGTTCATTCAGTGCCACAGCCTTTAAGAAAGGCATTGAAAAAGAAGCTGGCTGCCTGGAATCACAATAGTGTGGATGGACACGTTCCACTGTCGTAATTAAGGCTCCTCACTAGCCCAAATTCAATTCCTCGGACAGATCCAGAAAAGGACAGAGGCATCTCCAAGAAGAATTTCAATAGAATTCCAGAGAATTACAATGGAATTATGCAACAGCACAGAAAATACAATTTTTGGTTATTATGGCTCGTATTTCAGCGGGTTCCAAAAAAACAATTTCAGTGTAAATATTCCAAAAACCATTAGGAGTCCATACTCAAAGAAAAAAAAAAAAAGGCAGCTATAAAACTCTAGTCAGTGTATTGTTGTTTATTCATTCAACAACCCTTCAAAAGCCAGCACCATCCAGACATACTAGCAACACATTGCTCTTACCTCAGAGAGATTACGCACTGAAAATTTAAGCTAGAGAAAACACAAACCATAGGCTCAGAGAAGAGCAAGCGACACTCAAGGTTGCACTTCGCCTGCGGTCTCTTGGGGACAGCGGGACAGACTTTTTGCTCTGTTTATATCACCCACAGCACAACTGGGGGCCTGGGGCTCTTTGGCCTGACTGCAGGAGAAACTATAAACACCAACAACAGGAAGGTCTAAGATATTTTAAGGTTGGTTGTCTGGAGGAAAACATCACCTTGCAGTGTGAACACATGCTCTGTATGCCTCCGACTGGGAGGGTATTTTGGTGAGTTCTCAAAGCTGTTTGTTTTGCAGGTGAAGTATGTAGAGTTAAAAGGGCATGTCAATTATCTCTCTCTATATTGATGCTGTTTTTCACACTACAGACAGGTTTATTGCTGAGGAATCGTAAATGTGTTTCATTTTTCGCTCCTGTTTTGTACTGTATAAGGACAGGGACACTTTGATTATGAAAGCCTCTTCTGTTGTTTCTTTTTTTCCAGATTTCTTGTTGACATGAATAGCCTTTGTCTTTTCTTTCCCCACATTGCTGGAGGATGGTAGCAAAATCATTAATGGATTTGGACCAACAACACCACTTAAAGACTGGGAGAGGAGAAAGAATGTCTCATCTTTCACTAGTGAAGCCTAATATTAATTCACTAGCCAATCCATGGCACCAACATTGCTGCCAACAGATGCAGAGTTTCCAGGGGCAAATGAGCCACTGAAGGGTACAAAGTCTTTCCTGATATGGTTTAATTTCATCAACCGAGACCAAACAAGAAATCAGCTCATGTAGATTGCCATATCAGATCCCATCAAAGATCTTCACCTTACTGTCAGGTAGCAAAGACCATCACAGGGTTATGCGCTGCACAGAAAAATATTTTTGTCTCCCTGTAGGCAAGTACTACAGTTAAATGTTTTTTGGTCACATTCAGTGAATAAGAAATCAGAAAAAAGATCATGTATTAAGGGGGCCTCCAAACGCAGAGGTCAAGCATACTATTAAAACCACAAAGCAAAATAATAATATCAGTTACAAGCTGCATGGGTAATCAATACCGAAATGTGATGCCTTTTAATCAGAAGATCTTTTAAATAACCTTGGGGAAAAAAAAAAAGAAAAAAAAGGAGTGTTTAATTGCAAGAGCAATATTTGGTACTTGGGAAGTTAAAATCCATTTCTGAAAACAGGCTTCCCAAAAGAGAGGTGGTCAGAGTTAGTTAGCAATAGAGTTTGTAGCACTTAGATTACCATTGAGATAAAGGGTCCTGTTTATTTACGTTAATTCCTGTGGCTTATTCTATTTTCTATGCTCGAAGTAGAATATGGAGAATAAAGTACCCTATCTGGAGGATTCCCTCCAGACCTACGGTACAGCACCTGCAAAGGAAAGCTTTCTGACCGCAACTGCTGGTCAAAACAAACAGCCAACCCAAAGAGAATATGCTGGAGCGGCAGCTCTTTCCCCAAACTTGAGCAGTTTCCAAAAAAAATTAAAGCATCTGCGCAAGCTGCTATTTTGCATCAAAATTTCCTCAGCCAAAGCAGATTATTCCTATAATAGTTTTAATATCTATTTTTTTAACCTAAGAGCTTTATACAACTCTGAATCGCCTTCTGCAGTTCCAGTGCATCGTTCACTGCACGCAGGACACCGGGGTGACATGTGAGGCTGGAGCTCTCGTTCCCTCCCTGCCTGTCTCATGCTGCCTGCCGTGGGAGAAGCTGGCTCTCTACTGATGAATGAGCACCGTGGAGCAGACCGGATGGAAACCGAGATGTTCTTGCCATTCAGTCGGCTCCTCATGAAGGTGTTTTGGCACCAGTATCCCGAGACATGCCCTTTTCTTGAGAGCTGTTTTTTCTTTAATGTGACCCCATGTGACGGTTCCCTCTGAAGAGATTTCCTCCAACTTAATTTATTAATTCTGAATTCCAGCTGGGAGCTACTTGGGGCACGGACCGCTACTGCTCTCTCCTCAAAGCTGGAGGAGGGAGAGCCATCATTTGCAGCAGAGGGGAAGAGAAGCAATGCAGGGACTGTGCTGCAGGAAAATCTTCAGCTAAACCACTGTCTTCCATGTACGATTGCCTACTCTTAGCCTATTCAAGGAAGTCTTTGGGAAAATACCTAAGAGGATTTTTGCTTTCAGATTAAGTGATTTCGAGATGACTTTACCCAGAGCAAATCAGCAGGGGGTGAGTTTAGCTGCATTTTGCCTACACCAGAGGAAGAGAGGCTCAGTCTTCTGAAAATCTTCCACTAAATTAATGAAGACATGAATGTACATTAGGCTGAACTTATTTAGCTTATTAAAGTCTCCTCTCTCAGATCATTTCCTTCTGTGTGTGCCTCTACATCGCAGGCTCTTCTGTTTGTAATTTCCAAAGCTAAAGAAAAAGGAAGATAGCATCATTTTCAGGGGTTACCCTCAGCTTTCAGCAGTCAGAAACTATATGTACAGTAGTTGGCCTGAACTCCCATAGGAAGATTAAAGACCATGCTGTAGGCAGTTAATACAAGAATGACGACTGTACTCATCAAATATATTCTGAGGTGAGTGTCACTATGAGCAAGGAAGGAAGAACCTAAATGTGATGTCAGTTTCTGTTTTGCTGTGTTGGACGTATCACTGGAATCTTTGTTCTATAAAACTTTGGCTAGGATCATTCTTACTCTCCTGAGGAAAATAAAATGTTTTCTCAATGCCGGATTCTTTGACTCCCATTGTTTTCACTGGCTTTGGGAACAGATCCTTATTTTTGCTTTATTTTTTAATTCTTTTTTACATCCTCCTATCTAATGAATAGCCTGATGCAAGAAATCAGCAAAGAAGGGAAACTGCACTAACGGAAAATAAGGAAGCTACAAAAAACAGCAGAGAGGCCAATTTGGGAGAAAGCAGAAAAAATTTATGTAAGACAAAGATTTTGCTCCTAACGGTTTGATCCTTGTTTGTGTGATGCAGGTAAGGGGACAGCGGGG
>NW_010404001.1:36353-38307 GCF_000710305.1 Buceros rhinoceros silvestris | reverse complement strand
AAAAAAAAAAAAAAAAAAAAAGGGAAAAAAGAAGTCCAGGAGGACAGAAGTGGCATGTTCTGGTCTGTTGTCAGAAAAGCAGGTAAGCATTCTGTGACCCTCACCAAAGGTTCAGCCATGCAACCTTCCACACTCCTCTCCTTCCTGCAGGAGGACACAGTGGACACGCCTGAGGACAAACCTGCCTTCTGGCTCTAAGAAGAGCCACAAGGAAAACAGGCCAATCCCCAGTCAGAATAACAACCTCCTGCATTGCAGAACCCTGAACTCCAATTAACCACAAACTTGTGAAAAAGATTTTATGAATTTGCATTGCCAACAAATCAGGTTCCTTCCAGAAATTTCTAGATGAAAAAAATACAGCTTTATTTTGCGTTGCTTCAGCACCTGATCTACATTGTTTAAACAGAATTCAGAACGAGCTTTCATAAATTCTCCAGTCTTTTAAATTATAGTAGGTGGAGAGTAGCCTTTGGCAGCAGGAGTTTAGCTACTGACAGTGGTGGAGACGGAGATGCTCTAGCCCTAAACAGTTGAACATCTCACCCTGGAGAGCTACGGGGCGTCCCTGGTCCTGCTGCTGACTCAGCTGCCACAGTAACCCTTGTAGGACCCCGTGGGGTCTCACTGCAGAGCCTGGACCCGCAGCTGTGGAGGAAGGATCTTGGCTGCTCTGAAAGTCTTCTACAGCATTTCATGTTTAGGGACCTTGCTTTGATAACTTTTTACTTGTTTTTCCTTTGCTTTTTTTGTCCCCTCAGCTACAAATCCCAGTTTCCACATGAAGTTTTGCACCAAACTGAGTGAAAGCACTAAGATAATCTATCTGTAATAAAATACTTTCCCTTCACTTTAGTAAACTTAGTGCTTCCCTGTGAAAACAAACTCTTTAGTTATTCAGGTGTGATTAGTCACCATATTAAATCACCATACTACCTCCTCAGCATAATAATACATTTATTCAAAATTTCGTTTTAGAATCACTCTTCTTTTGCTGACATTTAATTTTGCACAGGAGTAACACTATCATAAAGGAGCCCAGGTGTAAAAATATTACGGTTTTAGTAATTATGTACTGTCCATTACTACTGAAAACTAGAAAAACTATCAAAATTTCTCAAAATTAACTGGAATTACTAAGTTTAAACAGTTAAGAGGAATCATTTAAGAGCTATGTTGCAGCATAAATGCCTCTGCTTCACTTGGCCATTTGCTGAGATCCTTTTTAAAGTGACATTGTAAGCTTTTGCAGAGGTAGCTGGCGTTTTTTGACATTTTAACATCAACATTGCTAAGATAGAGTTCTATCAGTAGATGGGAGCTTGAGGAAGAGGAGAGACAAGGATGAGCTGCAGGTTTAGTGGGTGCCATTTTGTCAGGTTCATATCCACACCTTTTGGATGATGTTCTGGCCTCCCAAAGGAAGCTCAGCCTTCTCCAACAGCAACAGTTATGACTGCAGTAGCTTTCAGTTCTATAATGGAACTTCATAATGGAAGTTGAAGGATCCTGAGTCTAACCCAAGTCTGTGAAAAAAATCAGTGGAATTAATCTTTATGACCTCTCACAGTGCAGTTCACTAACTAGGTAACTAGTAGGTAACCAGCTAGTGCCTTCTTTCACTCGTGGAGAAATATAGTCTCCAGTGAATGAGACTATGAGAAATTCCAGCGAATGATTCCTGCCACCCTGATACAGGTACCTAAAATAGGCGAGTTAGTGCACATGGTTACATCTGTCTTGGTCCATAGACCAGAACAGAATCTAAGGATTTATTTAGCTTAAACATCAAGCTTGCACACGGTTAATGCTTGGTTAGAATAATCCACCCAATTGACTTTGATATATTTAGACCAGACTCTACAAAGGTGTGTGAATTTGGAAGTAGAGCTTGCTGGGTCCAAATTAAATCTTTTTTGTCAGAGTAAGGTAGGGGGACCATGTGGATTCTAAC
>NW_010404001.1:21779-36215 GCF_000710305.1 Buceros rhinoceros silvestris | reverse complement strand
GGAAAGAGTTATCAGTCCAGGCTAGAATTTGTTATCAAAATGAAGAAAAGACCTCAACCACCAGATAGCCTTGTGGTGATCCACATGAGACAGGGAGAGTTGGCCTTAACTGTAGGTCTTAACAGGCAGGTATCAAGGTCATTGGGCTAATATGTGCTGTGGTGGGAGTCTTTCTCTCATCATTCATGTAAACCGTCAGTGAGTTATGGCTTCATTCTAGCACAGACCACGCCATTTTTACAATAGTTTTCATAGAATATAGAAAATATTAGTTCCCATTTCATCACTAAAATAATATTCCAGAGGGCAGACTCAAATCCGCACTAAATACCAGTTGGCTTTGCATTTTGGCCTCTCTGCAATGGCCAGTATTATATTTTCTATGCTAACAAGAGTAAGTTCATTCACTTTTGATGCTGCGAGATTTAGACTATTATTGTTTGGGCCATCGCAGTTGTCTCAGAGCCCTGGCAGGGGACCAAGCCTGCGGTGTGCTGCATCAGGCAAAACCAATAAAAGGATGGCCTCTCTTCCAAAGCGCTTGCAAGAGCTGCAGTTTGCTTCCAGAGCTGACCTACAGTAAGGCTGCAAGTGCAGCACTATATTGTAGTCCAACCTCCTTCTTCAGGCAGAGATGTTTGAGGCGAGGCAGAAGACCTTTTTTCCGTGTTTTTCCTTCTTTCACAGTGCTCAGTAATTGGCGAGGTTCTCCAGAGCTATTGCAACTTTTCAACTCCATGTTCTCACAATTTCTTGCCTTCATTATTTTCTCCTCTCTGATGGCCTTTCAGCACATCTGGAGCTCTGAGCTTTCTCTTTATGTGAATATTGCCCTTATTTTTCTCCCTGATTTCTCTCAGAAATTTTCCACACATTGTTATCTGCAACTCCCATCTCTGCCTCATTGCTATTCTTTTTCCTTAGCTGCAAGTGGTTTGCGTGGTGGTTTCACCCATCATGTTTTTATCAGGCATCCTCCAGTAACATTCCTTCATTTGCTCTTTCTTGCCCAAGGTTTTGTTTACCTTCTCTATTGCTCTGGGTCTGTGTGTTTTGGGGCTGTTAGATTTCTCCTAATTGCAAGGTTTTGGATATATATTTTTTTTTTTCAAGGGTTGGGTTTTTATCTTGCTAAGAAGCATGTTTCTTTTTTCTTCCTGCATTGGACTGTTCTTTTTTAAAACTTTCTTTTAATCAAATGAAAGGAATTAAAAATGAGGAGAGAAAGCCCAAGAATTTAAATTCCAGTCTTCTTTCTACCACAAGGAACCAAGAATTCTTTCTATTTAAGACAGTCACAGATTTTATCATTGTGACTGGTTTCCATTAAGTTTGTAAGTAGAAAGACATTTAGTAAAGTTGAAAGCTGTCTCTTATGTGATGACAGACTTCGCCTGTTTTAATATTTTTACTGGTTAACTACCAAATCCCGAGTCTACCACTGTCTACAGCCAACATTTAGTGTTCACGACTCTTCTGGCAAGAAACGTGACTTAGAAATATATCTTCCATACTAAGCTTTTGAAAACATACAGTATTTTGTGTTAGAAAAACAACAGTTTCAACATGTGAAAGAGATTGTCACAGCAAGGCCTCCCCGAGAGGAAGAAACAGCAAAAAAGGGTGCAAAGGGTCAGGCAGAGAGTTTGCTTCAGCAAATATAAGACACAAGAGAGTCTACTTTACTTAATACTAATCCATACAGCTCAGGCAGGATGAACTGGTTATATAGATTGAGAAACTGGTTAAACCAACAATGGTGCCATGCTGGGATGCAGTGATGCCAAACAGGATTTTGTTTCTGGAAGTCAGGACCCAGTTCGGTCCTGTTGAAACCCAGGCCATTGCTGTTGGTGAGCAGAACAAAGCCCTAGGACCCAGTCTCCATCTGTTCCCACACCCAGCATCATGGCCTTGTGGAGCTGGTCCCACTCCTTGCCTCGCTGAGGGAAACGGGAGCAGTGGGAGCTAAAACACCCTGAGCAGCTTAGAAGAGAGATCCAAATACATGTAATATACAGTCATCTATTCATGTATTTATCTCAATGTCTGGCACATTTTGTTCTACAAAAAGAAATATCCCTGCAGGTACCGTAATTTATTTAATATTCTTCAATGTAAACAGTATTGGCTGGAGCAAACAGTTCACTCCAAGCCCAGATGCAGCTACCAGCAGGAAGGCATTGCCAGCCCCGTTCTACAAGGAACAAAATATCACATCAGTCTGAGAGAGTTCTGCTGGTGAAAATGGCCATGAGGGAGAGCTGATGTCAAACAGCTACGTCCAGCACAGCTTGTTCAGAGGGATCACTGGTCCTGGATGGCTGCTGGGTGGAGAGCACAGGTGTAGCAACGAAATCCACCTGGTTGGACTGATGGAGCAGGGGGTAAATTGAGATGCCTCTCTGCTCACCTTGTTTTACCCCTTCACTGAGCAAAGGAGACTGGAGGTGAGGCAGGTCTCTGCTTTAGCCATTTTGCTCTGCCCATGGCTCTTTCTGGATCTTTCAAACTCTAGACTCTGTGCTGCACAGTCTGCCTGGCACCACTGCTGCACAGGTTCTATTCCTTAGGAGCTCGGCAAAGCTATCTTTGCCTTCTGCAAGCACACTACCTCCTCGTTACTAGGTGCTATTGAATTGAGATTACTGGCCAGACAAGTCAGATTTGGATAGAGAACTGAGAGGAGAGACAATCTCCTCCCATGATCCATTTCCAACCTGACCAGGTTTTGATTTTTTCAGTTTCTTGGGAGAAGAAAACAAAAAGTTTTTTGTAAGTTTTTTTCCTTCGGATAGGTTCCTTGGGAAGGGAACCTCACTCAATCCCTCTTCAAAAGAAACAGATGCTGTGTCCTGCAGGACAGGGAGGACCACATCCATTGTTGGTGTATCTGGAGACATGTATCCCCATACTGACGGCATCACCCCTTCCTCCTTCCCTGGCTTCACGACCACAGGGCAGTCAACCTGGCAGGGCTTCCTCCACTGTGGCCTCCTCTTGCGTTGCACCTCAACTCCCTCCCAAGCCATGCTGAAGGTGTCCAAAGGCCAGAGATCTGCTGGTAGCAACGGACCACAGCCTCAGGCCATGTCATCTTGACCTGCCATTGGCTGGGTCATTGCAGGGCTGAGGCTGGCCAGGATCTGCTGACAGGGAAGGCATGCCCAGCACAGCAGGGCCAGATCTTACAGGCAGAGTCTCCTCCAAGCCAGGCTGGTCAACGCAGGCATCATCTAACCCCACCTGCTCCGCAGAACTGCAGCTTCAGCTTTTAATCCTGAGCGTTTGCTTCTATTCAGATATGACTGCTGCTAATTTCATTCTTCGTTTATCATTGGAGAAAGGCTTCCCTATTTAATTATTAGAAACAGAGAATCCATAATACATGCAAAGCTGTGAAAACTTAATCCTGGATAATTTTTTACTCTCTGAGAAAAGTCACTAGCACTGATCTATTCTTTCAATCAAGTACACCCATTTAGTTTATTTTTAACATTCTTTTCATTATGTTATGAGCTTCTTAAGGATAATGAAATAATTGCTTGTCTCTTTGATTGATCTTTGTTTTGAAAGGAAACTTTAATAGTGTTATTTCTAGAGCAGGCTTACAATATAATACAATTAAAAGAAAAGATGACATTAAAACACATTAAAGTACATTTTCCAATAATTAGACCTATGATCCTTGTCAGCTAGAGCACTGTGCAAGGAGGAGTTACTGTACAAATTTATAGGGGAGAAACTCATATTACTTTGCTTAATAAAGCAAATATATTACTAATGACTTTTATTAACATTGTTTAGTTGTAGCAATTGGTGAACAAGCTCCTTCCCCAGACTGCTCTGGAAAGCTGTTCACATGGTACAGAGAATCCCAGATTCAGGAATTTTATAGTAAGTGCTATAGAGGAGTGCTTTGACAATCTTCAGGCTTTCAGAAAAAAGAATTCTAGTTCTAGTAAGAATTCTAGAAGGACTTGGGGGTACTGGTAGATGGAAAGCTGGACAGGAACTGGCAATGTGCGCTCGCAGCCCAGAAAGCCAGCTGTATCCTGGGCTGCATCACAAGAAACATGCCCAGCAGGTTGAGGGAGGTGATTCTCCCTGTATACCCCACTCTGGTGAGACCTCACCTGCAGTGCTGTGTCCAGCTCTGGAGTCCTCAGCACAAGGGTGTGAACATGTTGGAGTGGGTCCAGAGGAGGCCACAGAAATGATCAGAGGGCTGGAGCACCTCTGCTGTGAGGACAGGCTGCGAGAGCAGTGGTTATTCAGCCTGGGGAAGAGAAGGATCCAGGGAAACCTTATTGCAGCCTTCCAGTACTTAAAGGGGGTCTATAAGAAAGATGGGGACAATCTTTTTAGCAGGGCCTGTTGTGACTGGAAAAGGGGTGGTGGTTCTAAACTAAGAGAGGGGATGAAACTGTTTACATTGAGGGTGTTGAAACACTGGCACAGGTTGCCCAGAGAGGTGGCAGATGCCCCATCCCTGGAAACATTCCAGGTCGGTTGGACGGTGCTGTCAGCAACCCTATCAAGTTGAAGATGTCCCTGCTCATTGCAGGGTGGTTGGACTAGATGACCTTTAAAGCTCCCTTCCAACTGAAAGCCTTCTATGATTATACGACTGCATAGGTAGGCACCTCCTGCTACAATAAAGAATTAAAAAAGAATTGGGGAAAAAGCTTTTTGTCCTCAGATGATGGCCTCGTGTCCTGTTAGGCTGCTGCCATAAGGGAAAGGCTGTAGCATTAGGATTGAGGATTTCCTAAAATGTGCTTTCTGTCCCACCTTCTGGAGCCTGATTTCTCAGTAACAAGGCTGAGATCCCAGATAATAAAAATATTCAGTTTGGGGGTTTTTTTGTCCAGTTGCATTCAATTTAAATATTTGGGGTTTGGCAGGGAAGGGAGGAAGGGTGGAAATTTTTCACTTTGAATCCCAGACAAATAATCTCTTCATTTAAGATCAGTGAAATCACTTAAGAGACTGTTAGTTTGGCTGGGTTCATGCTGGACAAACAGGCTGCTCTCTGCCTCAGAGGAGAGAAGTGGGCCCAGGGTGCCCCAGGGAGCAATGTGTGGATGTACGTGGCTCAATCTTCTGATGAGGTTTCAGTGATGCTGTAGTGACTTTTTTTTTTTTTTTTGCAGCAAATGAGGATTCACTGATAATAATGACTCTTTTTAGCATCCACTAACAGTGCAAAACCACATCAGCAGTTACGTGGTGTCTGACAACACAGTTCGGCAACTTAGGAGTGAAAGTGAAGTCTCTGAGTGAACCAAGGAGGTTTAGTTCATGCTCTGTACTTGTCCAAACTGGGATTGTGGGATTAACATTTCTGCTCTTGAGAGGCTGGGCCACCGATCGACGCTGACCAGCATTACTTTGCAATGTGGATGGGATCTTCTGGTCTTATCTCAGAGGCATCCTGACTGTAGATACGCTTAAGAAGCAGTTCAAGCCTGGGACTATCGGGACTTTGGAGTTCATGCTGGGAAAGGACACCCTCCTTGCTTTTCAGGATGCTTGTAAGCCTGCGTTAGTAAACACAGATGACAGCAATTACATCCTTTGGAGAATCTTGGCACATTGGGACAGACTGTTTTTCTGATGGAGAACTGAGATAGAAAGAGAAACCTTTATCCTCTGGCTGAACGAGAACATCTTGAATCTGTTTATGTGTGTATGAAAAAAATTAATCAAATCTCTACGGGCTAGATTCCTCGAGGATGATAAACACTCAGCTGGCTTCATAATCTTGCACAAAAAGTATGGGTTAACCTGGTGAGCTCTTTGGCTTGAGATAAACTTGAGGAGCAAGGCTGTGGGGCACACGTAATGAAGCGTAATCACAAGGAGAGGTCAAGCCTTTTCTATGAACAGAGCAGGTGTTGAGTCACTCCAGCTTTGCCCACTTGGGTGTCTTTCTCTTTGTGTTACTAATAAAGCCAATAAATATTACCCCCTCTTTGCTTTTATTTGATGTCCCAGAGGTCAGAACCTGATCTCTGCCAGGATGAGTAAGGATCCTGGCTCAGTGGTAGATAAGCTCCAAGTTTCAGTTTAAGGAGGATTAATAGGAAATCAAACACAGAAATCAAACACTGGTTTCTCTGGGAGAGGGATGGGGAGGAAGGTGAGCCCAGTCTTGCCTCTGCATGTCTGAAACAGATGATGGTTGAATGTAGATGTGGTCTGGCTAAGTCTGCAAGTTGAACTGAGACTCCTGCTTGGTTTAGCATGCCATCCCTGCTCCCCTGCACCTCAGGAGCTGTGGAAGGCCACCATAGCTCAAGTGAGACAAGTAGCTGGTCAAACCTCAGTCTTCTTGAATCATTCTCACCCCATCATTCCCTATACTGCAAGATGCTGATAATAGTTACTTCCCAGGGGGTGGATTCAAATCCACTTCCCCAGAGAGAGCTGAACCTGCATCTCCCACACCTTGGCTGAGTGCCTTAAATATTTGTGAACGTATCTGGATATTCTCCGCAGTGTTGTAAACCCAGGCCAAAAATAGTTTCCAGCTGCAACTATCTGACTAATTTGACCTGAGACTACTTTTGGGGGGGCAAATATTTTATTCACAGAGGAAAAATAATTGCCCTCCCCTATTAGGAAGACAGAAGGGAAGAGGCTCTACTGCTGTGGGAAATGAGCCATGAGGTCTTGCAGACAAGGTTAGGAGGCTACACTAACATACACCACCTCTTCCCAAGCTACAGTTTGAAAAACCCGGAGTTCTCCTCCTCATCTGTTGTTGTTATAGCCATATACTTACTTACGCATGGGTTTCCAGGATATCTCAAAGTCACTAACGTATTCTTATAATATGCAGTAGTAATTATACACCGTTTATAGCAGTAACCCCTGAGAGCGCAGGTAGATGTCTCAAATACACAATGCCTTTCCAGAAAAAACACTCAAATTACCCACTTTCCTCCTCCTGTGTATCACAACAGCAACGGTTTTTGGGAGGAAAGGGAGGAGGAAGCTTGAACTACCAGCTCAGAATATCTTATATCAATTTATCTGTGTTTATGTTACATCAGCACACCCGTAGCTTCCTTTACTGAGAAGTTTGTAAAACACTTTGTTCTGTGCAACTTAAGGGGGCAAAAGTACTGGTTTTAGGTTTTAAAAGGCATTTAAAGTTAGGTTCCTAGGACCATATTTAGGCTTATAAAGAAAAAATATGGCTTTCACATGTGTTACGTTCAGCAGCTTCTCCTGGCTTATGTGGTTGCTGCTGGAAGGTCAACATTTTTGAAAATCAGGATCCTTAGGGGCTAGAACACAGACATGAGGTGAGGATTTGCAAAGGAAGTCAAGTGCCCATCTTCTATGGAGAAAAGGTTTGGGAGATGCATGAGTATAACTTTTAGCCATCCATTAGGAAAATCTTTGCTGTAAATGCCTCTGGATTCCTTAGATTTCATTCATTTGGCAGTCAGGCACCTAGTTCTGTCATCTGAACTGAAAAAAATTTGCCGAGTTCCGTATAACTTATGTAGTCTTTCTTTGGAAAATAAATAAATCATTCAAATGGAAATACTCAAATAGCTGGGCACATGTCCAGATACAGTACGCCTAGCTTAGTGGCAAAAAAGTTACGGCACACATCCTGTATTGTCGAGGACACTGAATGTTTTGGCTGCCCTAATAGAAAAACAATAATTCAATCATGTATTATAAAGGAATTTCCTGCAGAAGTTTGGCCCCACTCAATCATCCTATAAGATTTTTCCTTAATGCGGAAGAACAGCACATTAAATTCATTACATACATTCGACCAGCTACATTTATTTCCAGATGGGTTTCCATGAAGTGGTTGAAATGCCTAAAAAAAGACATTTTGAAGATGTCTTTACGTGTAACTCATATAGCTCATAACAACACTGCAGTCTTACACCGCTGTATGCCCAGCAATTCTTTCTCGCAGTGGAAGGAAACTAACACAACTAGTTGTAAGTATTTTACAAATCAATAACAATAGGCCCACAGGACTAGTACCGTTGTTTTATTTTGCTGGCAGGGGTCCACAGGACTGGGATATTATGCAAAGACAGGAGAGGATGTGTGAGGAGATAGTTATGCTAATATATGGCATTTCCCCCCTCCCTCTCTCCTCCCTGGAGTAACTGTCTTTACATTACATATGGTGATTTGCCCTCTGTGGTTCCAAATTACTGAGACCTGTTGGCTCTGGCACATTAAAAAAGTACCCAGTTAAGTATTTCTCTGTTCACTGAGTATGAGGAAAACACAGCTCAGAGTGCTGCTCCCTCACTGAAGTGTTTTAGGTAGCTTTCAGATACAGAGGAGTTAGATCAATACCGAGGTTTTGAAAACAGGGATGCAGAGCAATTTTTATGGGGATTTTGCTTTCCCAGAATACAGCCTTGCACACTCAGTCCTGGTCAGGGCCTGGGATGGTGCTGCTGGAAGGCAGCCCTGTGCTTCAGAGCCCTTCAGAGCCTGTAAGAGATGGCGCCTATGGTGAGGAGACTCGGGCTCCCTAAGCAAAAGTAAGCGAGGTGTGTCACCTCCAGAGATGATACTGCCTTTTCATGCAACCCTAGCTAGATCCTCTGTCCTTAAAGCTTCTCAAAGACCAGAATCTCCCCTGGTTGTGAAGACTGTCCTGTATTGCCTGACTTTCTACCCATGGCAAAGCCACAATTATCAGCAAGTGTTCATAGGGTACATTTGAATTCCTCAGCTTCCTTTAGATGCTCCCACTTCACAATCACCTTCACTGTATGAATGTGCCATGTATCCTGCTGCCTCTCCCTGGCTCAAAGACCTGGATGTTGCTGTTGGTTAGCCAAAGGACCCGTGATCCATCCTCACTGGAGTCCCAGGCCAGGAGAGCAGCGAGTTCTGTGCTGTTCTTGCAGGTGTTCATCTAACCAAGCAGCAGGTTATCAACATGCACCTGCTTTTCCTATCTCATCCCAAATGTTCAGACGCATGTCCTCCCTGTGACTAGCCCCAAGCCACTCATGTCCCTTCAGAGATGTCCACAGACACCAAGCGATGCAACACATGAGCCTTGTGGGGCAGCTTCTCAGTAAGAAGATCAGAAATCACCATTCCTCAGTCATGATCTGCATGTTAACCATCTTATACCCTCACACCCAGGAATTTTAAAGTAAAAATCATAGAACTGTTTGGGTTGGAAAGGACCTTAAAGATTATCTGGTTCCAACCCTCTGCCATGGCCAGGGTCACCTTCCACTAGATCAGGTTGCTCAAAGCTCTGTCCAACCTGGCCTTAAACACTGCCAGCGTTCCTGATGTAATTTTTCAATTCCTTCCCATCTCAGAGCAGATCCCAACAAATGCAATAATCTTGATGGCAACCTCCCTCCTACCTGAGGCTGCACTGAGGAGCCCAGAGCAGTATGAACACAACCATGTACATGCTGTGAGCTGCTCTCTCAGCCACGTCATCAGCGCTGTAACAAGTGGCGAGCAACACAGCCAGCCTTAAGAGAATCTCCCATGAAATCTCCTGATTATGGAGATTATTATTGTTTGCACCACCAAGTTGCACCATTTTTACTGTCTCTCCATCAGAAAAGCAGAACTACCTCTCCAGAGGGAAGATGAGCTTATCGTGGGAGGTCTGTGTACACTGTCCTGGAGTACAGCACCCTCTCTCTGATAACAGTGCTGTCCTGGTTTTGCTGGGATAGAATCATAGAATCCTTCTTCCATCCAGCAGAGCTGCATTTTTGAGAAGAATGCAGCACCCAATTTGGTGAGAACAAAGTTGATAAGAGACTTTGTTTTCATTTGTGCCCAGCCATGGTATGTGGGTCTCCATAGTGATCAAGGTTCTTTAGCAGGTCTGAGTTAGCCAGGTGCTAATGCCGGGAGGAGAGAAAGCGAGGGCAGCTGACCCAAGCTGGCTGACAGAAGCATTCCATACCATAAACATCATGCTCATTATAACTTAGTTTACTGGAGGCAGTTTCTTCTCCTCAATGCTCACCATCCCTCAAGGTTCTTGCTCGCTTCCGAGGCCCACTCCTCTGTTTACTGGGACCATAATGCTTTCGCTGGGACCATAATGCTTTCGCTGGAGCTGTGGTGCTCACAGGGCTTGACATCTCGCATTCACTGCTGGGAGTACACAGCTCACCACCACTACCTGGGCTGAGTATAACTTCATGTACTTTATATTAGTATTCGTATTAATATTAGGGATTTTATTATTATTTTATTAAATCTGTTTCCAGTTCAACCCACACATCTCCTTTGCTTTTCCCAATTTCCCTTCTCACGTGGGAGGGGTCATTGGGTGTCAGAACAGCTGACTAAATGGAGACAATTGTACACACTGCAGATGTGCAGGGATGGGCTGGTTTACCATTTCAGCAAAAAATCACCCCAAACTGAAATGGTATAAAATTGCATGCAGACTAGGCTTCAAAAAGATTCATTACTTTAGTAACACAGGATACTTTGCTAAAGTATACATTGTTTTTTGGTCCATACACACCCCTGGTGCCCAAACCAGACCAGGATACAGCGGGCCACACTCAGCTGCACTGGGCTGGGTGCTATTTGGGTGCCACTTCACCTATTCTCCTTCTCTGTCAGGGTTACCAGATACGTGGAAGCTCCGCAGCACAAGCCCTGACTAACGCAGACACGGAGAGTCGTTAATTACACACAGCAAGCGACTGCAAACTGTCATTTCAGCTGTACTTAGTGCTGGGAAAGGCTTACTATTCTTGGATCTGTCACAAAAACATTTCAAGTTGTTACCATGCCTCGCTCTGAAAAGAGGCAGAAAGCTCCAGTATTTCAGCGGTGCCAGTGCAAACAGTTTCTTCATCGCCTTCACTCAAGTGTCTCCTAATGACACCCCTGGACTCTGCGTTGCAGTCCAGTACACGCATGCTGTCACATATTTCAGAAACATCTACATATTATGCATATGTAAATATATATACTTTGCATTCATGCATATAATACAGGTATCACTTTCCAAAGTCTACAAGACCTGCAGCTTTACTGGTGCACGTGCACATACTTAGAAATTACACCAACAAGACGTACGCGCCAAGGCTTTTCAGGGAGGAATCGGCATTGGGTAACAGCTGGAGGACAAGCCAGATGTTGCGATGTATGCCTGTGAAGTACTGCTACATGCGCTGGAGCCATCGGCTGTGTTCCTCCCAGTGCCGGCAGCAGGAGCAGGCAGGATGCTCTGTGGTGGCACCTGACAGTCCTCCTGCACACTCAGAGCTTTTAAGGAAGGTCTCCTGGGTGTCCCTCTGTGTGCTGCTGGTACGATTTGCCTATAATGTAATTTAATATATGTTTGGACTGCTTCTGGACGTTTAGAAAATGTTAAAAGCATATATAATTGTAAAAGCTCTGTGTTGGAAACTTGTTAGGTGCCTATAACATGTTTCCTCTGTCAAACTGAATACTCTTCCTGTTCATTTCTGGCAGGTTTTCCATAGTCCCACAGGGACAAAGTCCGCATCTACCAGTTCCAAATTACTAGAACAGTAAGGTTGAGAATATCACAGTTACTGAAAGCTCAGAAACTATAAATGGTCTATTTATAATATTTTGCTCTGTGGTCTCCTGCTGTGCTGAATCCAGTGTCCCTGCTCTTCCAGCTGTAGGTCCTTTGTCCTGCACTGATGGAAACAGTTTCATACAATTTCAGTTGTCCCACTGGGGCAGTTCATTGTGGTTGTTACATTAATCATTCTTTTCTCTGCACTTGCAGTGTCCCTCATTCTAGGTCCGTGTTTGTAGTCACACTCCATCTGTAAATTTGTAAGTTCATAATTTTCTTCACCACTAACAGTTAAACCCTTCCTTCCTCATTGTTTATGATATCCAGAGCAAAAATGAGGAATCGAAGATAGTGTTCAGCCAGACAGGCCTTTAGTGTATCAGTTAATTTATATTGTTTATAAAAACCTGAAGAAAACCTGATAAAAAAGTGAAATAATTATTAAATACTCTAGTAAAACTAGGAAATAATTTGTTGCTCTTGCTACAGGGAAGCCTGGCACATTTTTCTACCTTGTTCGTTTTCCAGACTTATTTTTCTCCATTGCTGTGCTGGAAAGCACAGTCGGTCTCGGAATAAAGCTCAGCAGACACACTGAAATTACAGACTGCGTTCTGACTTCCCGTATGTTAAAGAAATACAGTATGATGCCAATTACTTCAGGGGGGATGGCTCTGGATTTATACCACCATATCTGAGATCATAATTTGACTCCTTGTGAGTAATTGAGGTCATGTGTCTTCCTTTTTAACCTCACCACTGTAATGCCTACGCCTCATGCTGGAGGGTGAGCAGCTTGAACCATCCCAGATGACTGAGTCATGAACATTTTTCCTAGATGAATACATGAGAGTTTATACGAGAGCAAGTAATTGCTCTTCATATGTGCCTGGGATATTATTTCATTAAGCAAACTACCCCCTGTTCACGCAGAAGCCCCAAAGATCAAGCAGCTGCTAAAGCCAAACCTTTTCCTTGGGGTTAGAGCACAAAGTCAAAACTCTCGGGTCCTTTTTCATTAACTTCCTCAATCTGCGACTTTGGACAAACTCCCTGGGATCTCTGTGCATCAGAACCCCTCTATAAAGTGGAAGGAAAACTGACTTTATGAGTGAAAAGGGATGTGGAAGTTAAACACGCAGGGGCAATATCTGTCCTCTTACTCATACTGAAACAGCCCCTTGCTCTGTGCTCCTTAACTGTTTGGCTCCATGACACCAACAAGGAAGGAACAACTCTAAGTTTGGACGTTTACCCCTGGCTCTCCAGATGGGTAAAACACTCTGAAATTCTCTGATGAAAGCCGCCCTATAAATTCAAAGTGTTCTTGTGACTCAAGTTCAGTCTTTGTTTGGGTACAGATTCAACATTTCACTTCCTTGCCTTATGAGACAGGTTATTATAACGCTCTTTCCTAGCTCCCAACACCTACTTAAACAGAAATCACTTCTTCTGCTCTCACATTCAGGGCACGGAAATCTATTTAAACTTTCCTTTCGACGTGCAGGAAATCATTAAAATCCACCGCAGTCCCTCTGCCCCTGAGGACTGCTGTCTTGTTACCCCAAACCTCTACAAGCAAAGCCTATAGCACATCTTTAACTCTGCTTTCCTAAGGGAGCACCTCAGCTTTTAGACTGAAGAGACTACTCTGAAGCCCTGAGCACATGCAAGAGCAAGGACAAGGAGGAAAAGCAAAGTTCTCCTCCCAGAAAGGAGTTGTAATATGCCTGAAGAAGGGAATTAAGACTTCAGATGGAGGTTTTAGCATCATGTTACATAAGTGACACCCCTTAGCTTAAAATTGCTGTCTGAGGGAACGTGGGGCATTATCAACTATGTTTACATAATCAAATCTGAGAATATCTTCTATCCATTTCATGCATGTGTAAGCGGCTACACAACCTATAAGGCACTAGAGGTCTGTTTTGCTGAGTTTTCTCCCTATGGTAGCTATTTTTCCTCCCTATATGTAATATTTAAGGTATAGTCATCCAGGTCAGAGATAGAAAACTGCTGTTTTCAAACTTCCACAGCTGTAGTGGTGTCAGGTTGTGTTAGTCCCAGGATGGGGTCAAACAGAAGATCACTGAGCCCAGTAGGCACCCACCCAATGCCTCTAGTACACATGCTGGACACTTCTTACCTTGCCTTGCACAAGCTTGAGGGTCCAGAGCCCCCCAAACTGGATGTGTTCCAGAGATCTATTAGTGTACACACTAAAGAGCATATTTATGATACCACAAATATTTCTGTGTGGTCTTTGCAAGTGGGAGGAGAAACTGCTCTCTGCAAAAGCTTCTGGCCACAGGATTTCCCTGTCTTGCCAGCCTTTGTGAGTCCCCCTGAAGCTGTGGGTTTGGTGGGAAGGTCTCTGATAATCATATGACATCTTCCATAACACTCATAAAAAGAGCTGGTGAGAACTACTTATGTATTATTATACATATTTGAGTTTCCACGGGACAAAGTAACATTTCCAGGAAAGGAAGAAGAAAGCATGCAGTTGGAGCTAAGACGTTTGGGGAGTCATTTGCCAGGTGATGGAGTGGGGAAGGAAGGATCCTGCCAATGTGTCTTGGAAAGTTACGGCCAGCTCCTTCCCTCTTTGCTTTCTTGTCAGGAAAATTCAGCTTCACTAGCCTAATATATAGTGTGATCGTGAAATGAGCTGATGAAAGATGATTTAAATTTGATACTCAGTCTCCTGGTTTGGACTGACAGATGGCTTTCCTGCAATACGCTGCTTTACAGAATGGTCACCTTTTCCTCTAGCTTGACCGAGAGCCAAACTGCCTCAGTGAAATTGAAATAATCCTTGCCCCCAAGTTTACATCTTCAGCTGAAAACAAGGGTTCAGGTTCCCTCCCTCAGGCTGA
>NW_010404001.1:2081-21598 GCF_000710305.1 Buceros rhinoceros silvestris | reverse complement strand
AAACCAATGGGACTAGTCGTAGAGTTGAAAGATGTACTGGCATGGTATAAAGGTCCCTGGCTGTGGTTCCAAATATCCATTCGCCTTGTTTGTTTATCTCTGTATTAAAAAGATTTTAACCCTACAGGCATTGCAATGTATTTGGACTGAGGTGCAACATTTGAGCTTTGTTGACTTTTGGCTCACCCAGAGTACATAAAAAAATCCAGGGTCTGGCAGGATATAGCAGTTTTTTCTTTTCTTTTTAATTATTATTTCCCCCCCTCCCCCACTCCCTTAGAAAGACTTCCCAAAATAAACTAATGCATTTAATCTCCTGTCCCCTTCCCTCATCTCTCACTCCCCTTGGCAAAGCCAGAGCCATAAAGAAAGTTCGCAAATTGGAAATCCATCCTCAGACTTACTGAGTGAACAGAGCAGTGCAATCTTTTGCCTTTTTTCTTTTTTTTTTTTTTTTTTTTTTTGGTTGGGTGGTTTGTTTTCTGCTTTTCTTCTTCCCTCCAGCCAAACGCCCAGTCACACGGGCAAAGTGAGCTGTACTTCACTGGAGACCCGGTCTTAAAAAAGAAAGTAGCTTTCCCACTAGCAGAGGAAGAAGACAGATCCCATAGGCATGGGTTGATTAAGTGATGTACCTGCTCCGTACACTCTCTCTGCTGTTACATGTAAGTACTTCTTTGATAGAATCATGTTCTTCCCTCCAGCCAAACGCCCAGTCACACGGGCAAAGTGAGCTGTACTTCACTGGAGACCCGGTCTTAAAAAAGAAAGTAGCTTTCCCACTAGCAGAGGAAGAAGACAGATCCCATAGGCATGGGTTGATTAAGTGATGTACCTGCTCCGTACACTCTCTCTGCTGTTACATGTAAGTACTTCTTTGATAGAATCATGGAATCACAGAATGCTTTGGGTGGGAAGGGACCTTTAAAGGTCATCTAGCCCTCTGTACTGAGCAGGGACATCTTCAAGTAGAGCAGGTTGCTCACAGTCCAACCTGACCTGGAATATTTCCAGGGATGGGGCATCTGCGACAACTTCTGGGCAACCTGCAACAGTATTTCACCACCCTCATGGTAAAAAATTTCTTCCCCTGTATCTAGTCTAAATCCCCCTCTCCATTTGAAACCATCACCCCTTGTCCTGTTGCAACAGGTCCTAAAAAAGTATTTCTCTCATGCCACTAATACAACTCTGTATGTAATGTCATTTCCCCATGGTATTCACTTGGCTCTGCATGTAAGGACATAGGAGGCAAAAAGGAGCTGTTGCAGAAGACCTCCTTGGGTTATCCTTTAGCTCTCACTGAAACGGGTTGGAAATTTCAGAGAGGAAACTTTTACGCTGGCAAAATGCCAGACTGATTAAATCACAATGAACCTCCCAGCAGAAATCAGACATATTTCTTAGGTTTCTGATGAGCTCAGTGGGCTGGTAGGCTTCTGCAGAGCCTGGTGATGGGGAGCGCCCCAGCTCAGTCCCGTTAGGTCTGCATCTCCACTAGATAACTGGGAGTTAGTTGCTGCTATCTCTACCTGGCTGTGTCACTGCAAGAAATTCATCAAGCTTACGTAATCCACACTGAAGCTAGCTCCTGTGTTGGGTTATGAGGCTCCAAGACCATGTTCTGCTCCTCAAGAGCCTGTAATCAAGCTCAGAAACTATGGAGCTCAGAAGTCCTCTGCTTTTGAAACCACCTGGACCACCCTGAACAACACCCCACACCAAACTGGTTCACGAGGTCAAGATGTTGACTCCAAAATTTGCATTTGAAACACTCTAAGCTGGCAAGAAGGAGCTCAAAGGCAGTAATTTTTGGTTCCCTGTAACAGCTTAATTCTACCTTGTGTGTAAAATTAACTGTCCATCCCTCTAGCTGTCTGGTCCTGTTCTCCTCCCATGTTGTCACCCAGTCTTTAAATGGCTTGGGGACCCTGCCTGCCTAAAGGGGACAAGAGCCCAATTATTAATCTCTAGAAGTCTCTACTGAACATATGTGATTTCTCTTTTAATTTTTTTTTCTTAAAAATAGATTAATAGCTTTATTCCCTCATTTTTCAGCTTGAGGTACAAAATCTAACAGAAAATTTCAGCTTGGATGATGAGAGTTTAAGTGAAGCTATACTGAATGGGCAAGAGGACCTTCTCCTGCGAAGTGCTGAGCAATGAGGTGGGACTCAGGTGGTACAGGATGGAACGGCAGAGTGTTTAGCAGAGCACTCCACTGGTCAGGCTGGTGAGAGGTGTCAGACCCCCCAGAGTGTGTAAATCTATATGATCTGCCCTGAGGTCTCAGGGAAGCCAGGCTGATTCTTAGTTTCATGATGGTTTCTATGTGATTATTCCAGAGTCTCCTTAACTTTCCTTTCCTTGCCATAAAACCCCAGCCTCTCATCCAAATCTTGATGTCACCTTCTCTCTTCCCTCCCCAGTGCCCCATTTCATACGATCCTATCAGATTGCCTCCTCTCTTGTCTGTGGGGTGGTAGTAAAGCAGAACAAAGATATCACAGAAAAGAATCTTTTTGATTTCTCATCTCTGCTACCTCCCTCACAGCAAGGCTTCAGAAGCAGCCCCACCTCTCACCTGATGTTTATACGTCCAACACAGTGGGATAGATCTACAGAGAACTCATCTCTAGTGACCTGGCAGGTGCTTTGATTTTACTGCTTTTTAAATTTTATAATACATGGGATCAGTCTTTTATCCCCCCCAAAATAAGCAGATCTGTACTGTTTCGATAGGAGAGACAGAGAAAGAGGGTGGTGATGAGCTTGCACTTAGCACCAGCACCAAGAAAGCATGGAGGCAGGATCCTAACACCCACACGTGCCTCCTGGGGACCCAGCACCCTCACCTGCCTCCTGGGGTCCCAGCACCCATGCCTGCCCGCCTCCTGGCATCTCCCAGCTCATGAGCCCAGGTTGCATGGAGGTGGTCCTGCTCCACGGTGGCCTTGACATGGTGTCATCAGTCTGAAAGCTGCAGTTTCTTCCTCTGGATCCCAAGGTCTCTTCCCTGATGAGAAGTTATCTGGCAAGAAAACAGTCCCTGCATGCGCTTCTCTGTAGTTACAAATGAGGTGACAGGAGTGCCACGCTGACTTAGGAAAACGAGCTGACAAGATCTCATAAGCAATAATAATAATAAGTATAATAGCATTTCATTTTGTCCAAATTTGGAGGGTGTTTGTTTTGCTCTCATTAAAATCTGCTGGTTCTCTGAAATGGATCGGTAGTGACATCCAGCGGCCACAAACCGAGACAGCGGTAGCAGCTTTGGGTTGTAACAGCTCGGGCTGGATTCACCACTATTTACGTGTATCCTGAAAGTGGTCTGTATGCAAAAAAAATGTATATAGGTTTTATAAGTATCACTGTCCAGGGAGTGAAGAAAAAAACCATATCCACCCACACCGTCTTTTCGAGGGCTAGTGCAACAGCTCCGTGCCCTTGAAGCTATTGCTCTGCTCTGACCCACACACTGAAGTATGTTCCCTCGCATTGGGGGTGGAAGAAGTTTAATTCACGCAGCAAGGTGTTTTGAAGTGCGTTAAAGGTAAAGGTCTTTTGGATGAACTTGGGTTGCCTATGCAGGTTGGTGGTTTATTTTATCTTTTTTTTTTTTTTTTTTCTTTTTTGTGGCTTTCAGATGGTTTCTACGTATCTGCCTGGCTTCTTACATGCCTTCTGGCAATGCTGTCTGAAGAAAGGGGCTATCTGCACTGCCCAGAGACATAAAGATATTGTGGTTTCTATAGAGTGGTTGAGGGAACTGCCAATAATGTTTGTTTTCTTTTTTTAAGGGAAATGTGTATGAAATACAGTTTCCTAGTGCAGACACCGATTAAAACTTTCATAGCATTATTTCCAGAGATTTAGAAATGGCCACTAGATATAGGTAGTCCAAGACCAACCTGGCAATCCTACGTGATGAGTAGTTTTTTCTACATCATATTTTTTTTCTTTTCTTATCATGGTGTTCCAACCCACAATGTGCTAAATACAGCAGCGCACATACTTCAAGCATCCAAACAGCTCCCTGACCTTGAGCAAGCAGACACAGGAGCACTGTCTTGGACTGCGGCCACCTTGCTGCAGAGTGACTTAGTTCATGATGGGGAATATGCACCAGGCCACTGATGAGTAAATCAGCTGACTGTAAGATTTGGGGAACTTGGAGAAGACCTTGCGTCTCTTCCTCGGTGTGTTAGAAAAATACCAGCCAGCCCAGCGTGCAGTTAGGGAAACAGCCCAGCGGGAGCCAGGCGTGGAGTATTTTCTACTGACTAAAGGTGCACTGGGAAATGCTCAGCTCTCCCTCAGGGACAATAGGCTTTTCTTCAGTAAAGTGCTGATGCTGTGGCTCCATAAAGCAAATCTTCAGTAAAGTACTGTTTCTCACTTCATCTCAGTTGTGATTTACGAAGTTAAATTTACACCGTCTCTGACAGTCTCGTGCCTCTCGCTCCATTCTAATCTGAAGCAACCGCTGTGGTTCAGCTCAGGGTCGGGAGGGATAATCAAGTTACAGTTGGTTGGAGAGTTACTGTGTGTGCATTGAGGCTGGGGGTTCAACCCCGTGCATACTTCTAGACCCTCACAAACACAGGGCAAAAATACATTATCTTAAATCTTTTTTTGCTGACATTTAAATGAACACATTTTTCCTCAGATACGTGACAGACCAAGAGCATCTGGCTCCACTGATGCTCAGTAAGTAACTCATTACACTGCAGGAGCTCACTCATTTTTGAGCCCTGGGCTTTGGCAATGCCTTGGTTTATGGCACTGGTGTACTTAATTCGCACCTGAGCCAGGGTATAATATTTAGGTGCTTGAGCAACAAATTTTGCACTTATTTAATTCACAGCTATGGGAAGCGTTGGAGTAAACCCCTGGCTCATTACTCATTGTTTACATTTAGAATGTGGATGCTTCAAGGAATGAAGGAAAGTGTCAAAATGTCCAGAGTCTAAAATCGTTTGTATTGATACTAAAAAGCAGAGACACATAAGCCAGCCTTCTAGATCCTGCTGATGCTTTATCAGAGCCTAATAAAACACCATATTTGTCTGTTTAGAATGTCTGCTTGAGGATGTTAGGATGGCTGGCATTTCTGGAATGTTTTGTTTTGTGACTGTCAGGATGGCTGTCATTTCCCTCCTTCTTCCATTTATTGATTTCATATTTACTTACTTGATAATGCTTAGTCCTCATTTGGGATTAAAAGATGCTAAGACTACAAATAGGACACAGATGGCAGCAAGCTCCTATTATTTAACGGGAAAGCACCAAACACACACATCTATTTACACTCAGCTAGTACTTAGAGTCATGTGGTAGATCATTGATACTAATTTCTAACAGAGGTGGATATCTACAGAAAATCCAATCCTGCTCCCTTCAGAAAGTTTTAGGATGACTTCTCACAAGATGTCCACGGACCTTACTAATACTGCAGCAGTAAAATTACCACCTGTCTCCTAATGTGCTGAACAGACCAAGAAGATCAGCATTATCAGAAGTCTGGTTCCTTGTAAGGGAACAGAAGGGGAAGGTAAGCAGTGTCTGTCTTCACAGCAGCTCTGAGCCTCCACCTGGGTACCCCTGTCACGGGATGTGAAACCTCCTGTGAGCCAGGGGAGAGTGAAGAGATTACCACTACCAGATGTCAGGATAACACCTGAGAAAAATATCAGGCTGCAAGGGAGGAGTTAAAAATGGAAAGCTTTATGTCATTGGTGCGATGTTGTGTGGTTGAGCAGGCTGGTTGGAAGGAAGGAAGGGAGTAAGTGAGAAACGTGTCTCCAGCCGAGTCTTTATGAGGCACTGTAAGTCTAGCACAGGTTAACAGAAAGTAATAGGATTAAACCTGCCTGAAGTCAGAGCAAATAGTGAGATTTGAGATTTGGAGGTTTGGCACTAGGAAATAAAACCTTAAAAGGGGTGGTTGGAGTGTTTATTATTATTAGTAGTAGTAATAATAATATTTCAAATTACTGAAAAGGATATGGTCCTTAGGTGACCCACCTGCAGAAGAGGTAATATGGATGGAGGGTGGCTGCTGGATGAAAAGAAAAAGGACTGTGGACTAGTCATATCATTCTGCACTGTCCTGGAGTGCAGCCTATTTCTGCTTGGGTGCCTCGGTTTTCTGCCAAGACTTGAGATCACTAGCACCATGGTGAAGGATTCATGACAGCTACCTGCTGCTGGAGATACAGGGCCTATAGATGTGGTCTTACTCTGTGTGGCAGAGGGAACCACTTTATTGCATAGTCACCAACTGTTAGTTGTGTCTCCATTTTTAATTTTTTTTTTTAATTCCTATAGCAAGAAATAAAGGTTGAATCCCTTGACCTTCCTGGAAAATAAATTTTGTTGCAGGAAACATTTTACTTCTTTCCTGACAGCTTTCCCCTCTTCTTCCACACCCCCACACCCCCCTCCTCAAAGGAAAAAAAACCCAAACAAAAAACAAAAAGCCCTTAATGTTATAGCATGGCCCAAATTCATTGACACAGCCAGCTTGTGTTGAGCATGGTTGAAACAACAGAACTCTGTTGGTATCTGGTCTCATTCAGGCACTTGGAAGGCAAGTACCAGGCCAAATCAGAGGTGACTGTTAGCAATACAATCACATCAGGAAGGCTGGAGTTCATCCTTTGCTCGTGCTCCTAACCCTAATAACGAAAAAAAAAAAAAGAGTGTTTGTAGAAGGTGAAACAATACTGGTTGCTTTTTTTTTCTCTACGGGGTTTCTTCATTCCTGTGCTTGAAAGGTCTGTCACTTCCCACACTGGAAATCCAAACAACATACAAAGATATACCTTGAGGAGCAAATACGGCATTGACCCTAAGTCTGTTCTGCCGCCTATATAAAGGGATCAACCCAGCTTCCAGTGAAAACACACAAGAAATACAGAGGGACTGATGAGGTACAAAACTTTATGAACTTATGCTAAAAAAGCCTTGTGTATCATTCTGGAAAAGTCTCAGCTATTGAGACAACCAGGAAATAGGTTACTTGCTTGGTGGTGGCACCACAAGTGGATCCTCCAAGCGGACTGGATTCAATGACTGGATTCAATGCTGGTTTAAGTAGACCTTTCCCAGGCTCTCCTGAATGCTGACAACCATGACATTTGCTGGGTGTCTTTTATTTTGTCTCAGCTGTCCTCTTTGGACCTCTTTTCTAGAAGTTATTGTAACTTTACTTATCTACAGGTGAGGAAACTCAACTGCGTGGTGGAAAACGTATTCGTGCTCTTCAAAAATTGTTAAGAAATGAGGGTTGTGCTCCCTGGTGAAGGTAGCAGTTACACCATTAGCCACAGATGAGAAAAAGTCATCCGATGCTGCATGTTATAATGCACTGGGTCATGTCTCCTTGTGCTGAACCTAGCTCAGTGAGTGCTCAGTGTGGGGGCACAAAAGGAACAAGCTGACAGTCTTCGTCATTGCTTGAGTTTGCCTACGCTGCTACAAAGCTTCCTGTTAACATCAATAAGTAGTATCGAAACCAGGTATTTAGACAAGATATAATGGTATATTATTGCTTGTGAAGGAATTGCCCTTCAGTTTTCCAGTATTCTTCTGTTGCTGGATTTAGTAACACATTACAGGAAGCCTGACTGGACAAACCTTGGCAAGATCTAACGATCTCGTGCTCTTCGCTGTTCTGTTTTTACATGCTGTCGTGCAGATGCTGATCTGTTTTGGAAAAAGTATGGGCTGACTTTGCATCTTTTGCTATTCAAAAAGAACCAGATTTTAGAGCCCCATGTCCCAGAAGATCTGTGAGGATGAAGCGTTAGATTGTATTTTGTCTCTTCAAGCCAAGACTATCTCCAGAAGAAGTTGCACAAAGTAATAATGGCTTTTTATTGTGCTGGTTAGTCAGAAAGGCTTTTAATGCCGCAGGAAACCTCAGGGATGCAGCTGTGAGTCTCTATGTGGTTAACTCCCAAAGCACTTAAGTGATGTCCTGAAAGAATATATTCCACACTTAGTTTAAGAAAGCAAACAACCAACCAACAACAACAACAAAAAAAGACCCCATCAAAAAACTCTAAAAAAAGAAAATCACAAACCCCAGTAGCTGTAATATGAGAAAACAGATATTTCACTCCTTTCTTACCTCTACAAAAAGTATTTTCTTGGATTAGGACCACCCTCTATGTGTTTTTTCATCCCCTGAGCTGTATTAGTCTTACAGTACCTGTTTACCAATTCCCTGTCTGGATCTATGTGTCCAGCAAAATTTTGCAAATTACTCCTTGGCATCTTTATTGCATTTACAAATATATTTTTCTACTACATTTTGCTACTTCATCATAGTGCACAAGAACATCACACTGTCTGCCAGACCAACGCAGGACTTCACCGCCCTAGATGAGCTAATCAGCAAACAGGCAGCAGCTAAAGCAGAGCAATCCAAGGCAGTTGCAGAAGAGTCATCGGAAGTTCTGTTCGCAGACAAAAATAAAAAAAAAAGAAATGCATAAAATTTATTGAGCATGAAACCTTCAGATGCTAAGGATCAGATACTGGAAATTCTCACCACCCATCACAAATTCTGGACTAGAGAACTAAATACGTCCGTGGTATTGTTGAAACTGTTAGCAGTTGGGTTACACTTGCAAGCAATGGGCTATAGGAAGAAGACGTGTTTGCATGAAGATAAGCATTCCTCAGAAAAGCTGTGAATCCAAACTCTTAATGGCTACCAAGAATCGTTTTCACATTGTTTACCAAAACCCAGTGCTTCTAAATGTTTCTCTATTAGAAAAGGGCACTTTGTCAGTAAACGGTCTAATGAGGAAGTGTGAATGATGAGCCACCAAGCCGCAGGGAAAGCAAATGTAGTGTGAGCAACCACAGCACCCTCACTGGGCCCTGCGGTTCTTCGATAGAGTGTTGCACAGTTCCCTGCAGCCACGGCCTCCAACACGTCAGCTCACTAGTGTGTACGAAGGTTAAGGATACATATTCCAGCTGCCCTAGATGTGCCTACCTCACCAAGTTATCTAAACAGCCTGTAATTTTAGTAAGTACATTTATCCTGAGCCTACAGGTGTGACTTCAAGGTTGAAGAGCTAAGTCCCATCCTTCTCGTACGATTCAGGTGACATCATACTTTTTGGAGATTTGAAGCAACTTGGCTGAGGTCTGTGGTGAGAGCTCCATGTTCGGTATCCAAATTGTTACAATACGCTCCTTCAATGTTGAGATGGAGCAGATTCAAAGCAAAACCACCCTCTGGGCAAGCTGGGCAAGTTGAGCCCAGACACAGAATAACACTGGAGCAAAATGTTGAGCCACAATGATGAGAAGGGAGGGAAGACAGGGCTGTCCTGTTCAGTTCTGACCAAAACCGACTTCTGTAGATAGCACTTGTGTCAAAAAGCCAAAACATCAACGCCAAAACATAAAATGCAAGCCAGCCACAGATGAGGGTATTACTGTTAGCTGTAATTACAGTAATACTGTTAACGCTACTGAAAGTAGGGGAAGTATAAGGGAAAAGTTGATGGTGTGTGGTAAAGCAGCGATAACTTGTTTTTAAATCCTCAATGCATCTGTGACCGCCTCCTTCACCTAAATTTGAACCTGTGCTTGCTCTTAATGGCACCTATCTCATGACAAGTGAAGAGTCTCCCCCAGTAAATGCGTCTTTCTACTAAAAGATGCTAAATAGAAAGTTACCGTGAGAAGAATCACGCTGATGAGCACAACTGTAGGAAGCAGAGTAGAACTTGGCCTTGATGAAAAGCAATATTTTCACTGTTCTGAGAGGGTTTCACAAATAAGTTGGCATATACTTTGAAAATGTCCTTGATGGTGCCCTTTTAACCGAGAAAGCAGGCAAGCTCATGTTACAGCATCAGATACGCTGGGCAACTGGTGTGGAGGAAGTATTAATGCCCACAAATCTCCTGTGTAAAATCAAACAGAGACAATTACCTTGGTTATGAACCACGGTGGTGTAACAGGCTTCAGCTAGCAGCCTGTCCAGCTGCTCTTTGGCATGGATCCTGAACAGACCTTGCAGTTGGTCCTAATCTTCAGATACTTTCCTCCTCACACTTGGCTAGTAGCTGCACCAATCACATTTAGCGTTCATACAGCTGCCCTTTATTCCTAGAGATACGGGCAGCGCGGATAAATTGCCATCGACAGGCTCTCTCCCTGGCTTTCCCAGTAAAACAGTGGAGGGTGTGAGTGAAAGGGAAACCCGATCCGAGCGCGGATAAATTGCCATCGACAGGCTCTCTCCCTGGCTTTCCCAGTAAAACAGTGGAGGGTGTGAGTGAAAGGGAGACACGATCCTGAAGGACAGTTTCCCAGACAATCACCATCCACAACAGAGCTGTAATCAGCAAAAGAAATCTGTGCTCCCTTCCTGATAGAAGGTAAAGAGAGGAATCCCCAAACACATCAGCTCCCCTCACCTCAGCCAATTCTGTTGCACAAATGCATCTCTTTGTGCACCTCTGTTAAAGACCTCAGGCCTCCCTTGAGGACATTCAACAGGGCACAGAGCTCACTTTTTTTTACCTATCCATGGATACAAGGCCTATTGTCAAAACCACACTCATTTTTTCCTGCCAACCTTTTTACCATGTAAGTTATACATGTTCACCTGCTATGCTCTTCCCCTGCTTTTGACATCTTTTGTGCCTAAGCTGCTCCAGAGATCGAGCAGTGATGTGTGTATATTACTAGAGCAGGTAAGGGGTGAGTACACTCTCATGCTCCCTGGCTCATGCTCCCTCCAAAATAGATCATTTCTGCATGGTACAGCCAGTATGGCCAGACTGTGTTTTAAGCATTTAAGCTAATGAAACAAAGATTAGCATCTGAGAAATCTATTAACACACTTAGGAGGGCTGGTATTTTTACCCAGTACGTGTATTTATATATTATTAATGAAATCCAAGACTTGCAGTCTATGATTCCATTCTTCCTATAATACTCCTGTGTACAGCAGTGTATAAATTATTCCTACTATTGGCCCTTGCTGGTTGTCTTTTAAGAAGCTAGCAGTGAAAAGAAAGAGTTTTCTGTTCCTTCCAGAAAGCCCCACGACCATGTTAAGCGTGGGGCTGAGCTTAGCTCAATTTCTACCTGTTTTACCTCCTGAAAGCTGCATTACCCTAGGAACTGCTTTGCCTTCCGTAGGGGTGAGAAACCAGGGGAAAGCAATAGGATTTCCCTGTGATAACAAGAAAACTGCTGTGTCCAAGGAGGTCTGGGATTCTGCACCAGCTTCAACTCGGTCCTTATGCTGGAATCAGCAGGGAATGAAGCTCTGAGGAAACAGATCTGAGGCAAGGGTGTGCAAGAAAAATTCTGTTTCATTTCTCAGAAAAATATTATTGCTCTTCCTGCTCCTCCTCCAGAAGCAGCCGTTTTTGATCCCTGAGATAAACCCAACCGTTTTCTGTTGTTCTTCCTCTTACCCAAGCTCTGCTCCCACAGTGGCTCCTTCACTGCAGTGCCTGCAGCAGTGTTCACGTGGGCTCAGGGAGCTGCCTCCCAGCTTCCTCCTCCTCCCCCCCACTTTACCTGCTAACTCTACCTCCCCCAGCCCCACTCCTGAGCATGATGTGCCTCCCCAGCCTCTTGCTTTCTACCCTTTCTTTATTGTTTGTGTGCTACCAGTTTGGAGGATTCCTCAGCCACAACCTGCTCAGGTTTGATCCTTTCTACTCCTGTACTCTTCCTCCTCCTCAGAGGAGGGGAGGGAGCTCTTACAGGTTCATTTTCCAGACCAGCTGTGTATTGATAAATCATCATGCAATATTTAGTGGATATTTACCGGATGCAAAGGAAAGCAAGCCTGCAGTGATCTGTGGAAAAACAAGCCAGAGATCATCTCTTCAAGCCTCGCCAAAGGAGTTTTGTTGGGTGACTAGCTCACAGCAGCACTTGCAGTGGAAAGAGTTAATAGTGGTATTTAAAAAAACATGAAGGTGAGACTGAGGTAGAACATTTAAAAATAACTGTTCTTAATGTTGCTACAGAGACCTTTATTACAGCCATTGTACGTGATGTGCATTGGCTATATTCCACGTAGGTAACATTTATCTCTCAGACTGGTAGAAGCTGACAATCCTCCCACTTGTACGAGATGGTAAGCAGGAGCATACAGGTGGTGGAACTAATCAGCGATAGAGAGGAGGTTTACTCAGTTTTTCCACTATTAAAAATTGGTAAATGTGCTGCTGTAGTGCTCCATTAACTGGTTTTTGCCCTTGCAGATACCCCTTGTTTAATACATTCTGCCTTTTCTAAAGCAGAAGTGCTTAGGATCATTGTAATTGAGGTGATAAAGGAGGCAATCCTATTATAAAAATAAGTGTTATAATTCTTATGGCTGGCAGCGCATGGATCTGGAGCTCTCTTGGTTAAATCTAAGTGGTTGCAATATATGGCGTTCAAACAAAAACTGTATTGACTGCATTAAAGATTTTCTTTAAGACTAGTTGATTAGGTCATAACAGTGAAGGCAGAAAATGTATTGCTGGTGCTCATGTAGTTACACGGGCTGCTTTTTTAAACACTTTTGAGAAAACACTGCTGATTAAAAGCGGTTAAGTCAAAATCTTTGCAAAAACGCTCCAAGTTTTCATTACCATAATCTAAGCTTTACCCGTGCCAATAAAAATAACAGTATTTGGAAACGCAGCCCTCACAGAACTTCAGTTTCACTTTTTATATGACAGTTTTCATCTTCCTGGTTTTTTTTTTTTATAATATTGACTCAGATTAAATAACCTCGTACGGATGACAAATTTTAGCAGAAATTATTCAGGAAGCCAAGCTTCTTTAGGGCTTATTTCAGAGAAGTTTTAAATTTCATATTGAAAATATTTACTTCAGTTTTTCCATTTGTTAGACCGAGAGCTCAGTAAGTAAACTCAAACAGAAGTGTATAGGCTGTGTTTCAGGCAGCTGTGGTTTTAGAGACATGCTTCTGAAATTATTGGAATAGCAGAAAAGTCGTAGGCTGGTAGTGGGAGGAATTTCTAATGTGCTGCAGTACTGAGGACAACAGACAAGTTACTCACTTCTTTTAGCCCACAGACTAGGATTTCACCTTGTCAGTCTATCCAGTACTCTCAGCATCGCTGGGTGCCTGGGAAAAAAAGAACAGAATTTGAGCAGAACCAAAACTCTGTGAATATACATGAGTTTCGCCTTCTGGCTTAACGCACCTACAAGAATACAGTCTGCCCGAAAGTGAGGAAATCATTCTTCAGTTAAGGAGGATATGAATATTTTTCCCTGTCAGTAGTTTGGAAGTCAACATGCAGAACACTAATTTCTTCTGCCAAAGGTTTTTACCTATTTATACTGATAATCCAAATACTAGAACAATGTCCCACCCTAATATTTTCCTATTTATTTTTGTTACTTTCCTCATCTAGGCAGGTCCTTTAGCCCATTGCCCTGCAGTGTCCTATGCATAACAAAGGTAGAAAGTGTGAAAAGTTATGGCACAGCTTCAGTGTCTAAGGCTAAGGCCAGATCTCTCTGTTACCACAGAGACAATGCTTGCCAAATGTTTGTGAAACTATGAGTTGCTGTTGTCCTTTCAAATGACACTTTCTGAGTGTAACACCCGAGGTCGTGTTTCTGGGTGAATTTAAATTTGGCTGCTGTTTGCCTTGCTCTGAACAGACTCCGAACAAAAGCAGCGCAGACAGTGTAGTATGAAACCAGACTATTAAATAAACTCTAATGGGAGAAAGGCAGGAATTGTAAGGTTATGCTTTCTCAGCTGAAACGTGTTATTAATGGCATTTACAGAGATTTCAGTAATATAGCTATTTGTCATACTTACTTGAACAGAGTAACTTATGTCATTACAAGTATGTAGCCCAGATTGACGTGGATGTGTATTACGTATGTACATGTATTACAATATGTAGCCCAGACATATGCGTGCAATGATTATTATTTTCCATTAAATATAGTTTTTGGGATATCTCCTGAAGATAAGCTACTTGAATTTATGCTAAAATATGTTGTGAAGGGAAGAAAACCACCTGTGTAAAGATAAGCCCAAGGAGTCTGTATGCATCTTAATCTCTGAACACAGAAGCATCAATACAGGCATGGGAAGGCTGTGGTGAAAACCTGTTAGTAGGAAGGTATAGAAAGGATAATGTGTAAATAAGTGTTTCTGTTTACCTTTCCTGAGCTTTCTGCCAATACAAACGATCAAGCAACAAAAAGCCATCTAGTTTTCCATGCTCAGCTGAGTTCAGACAAGGAATGGGGCTGAAGTGGCCATCTTCCAGCTTTGCTGTGGGAACTGAGGAAACAGTTTCTTTACTTAGTGCTTGTCAGACTCACCTCTAAAACAGATTTCCCCCCCGCCCCAGATTTATTTACATCAGAATGCCTGGTCTAGTTTCCACAGCCTGGAACAGGTTATGTTCATTTTAGTTCATGTCAGGTTTGGAGGAGAGGAGGCTGACCAAACAGGAGGGAAAATGAAAGGATCTCTTCAGGCATTTGGGAAAGGTTCAGCTCTGCAAACATATTTACATACGCTTCGATGGACAGCTTTTATGCACAGCCCTGTGTGGGTGCCTATAAGCACCGAGAAGCCTGAGGACTCCCAGAGCAGCAGTTTACAGGCATGCCTGCCCGCTGCTCTTACACAGACCACTACCTCTACATAGATTAAGTAGATAATAATTCTAGTAATTCTTTTTTCCTATTAATGGCTTGATACCAAGTATGAAACTCAGAGGCAATCAGAGAGGCAAAGGTGAGTAATGGAGAAATCCCAGAATCTTCCTTTTCAAAGAAACCTCACAGATCTGGGCTAAAATTTCTGAGATACTCCCTTCAGCTTGGAGAACTGGGGCAACTTCTCTAAAATCCCTTAGTGTCCCCTTACTTAGATTTTCTTTCCAGCTGAGCCAGTGTCAGGACATACGGGAGCTGCGAGCAGCTACAGAAACCCCAGACCTGCCGCGGCATGTCACTGATCCCAGGACTAGAGCTGCTGAAATTGGATTACCGAGTATTTCACAAGTAAGCACTCTCCTGAGACCAGGACACGGATCTCAAGCTCGGATTGTTGAAGTGCCAGGCGGTTCTTTCCCACTCTCTCCTTGCACAGCCCTTTTGCCCACCCCCACCTCCCCATGCACTGGCTATAAAGGCTAATAAAGAGCCTCAGCTCTGCAGCAAAACGGCTGCAGCATGGACACGTGTTCAGCTCTGACCTTACCGCAGAGGTGGTAACCTCCTGCAGAAGGAAGGAAGCTTCTCACCGCGGCCTGATTTGGCCAAGCTTATCCGGAGGCTAATGAGACAGAGCAGATGCTCTGCGACCGGCTGCTGCCAGGACCCGAGGCAGAAACCCAGCCCAGCAACCAGCTACCTGCAGACTGATGCACTGAATTACACTTTTAATGAAGGGCAAGGGAGGCACAAAGCCACACAGGGACCCTCATCTCAAAAATTACATTCATCCCTGAAGTGTGTATTAACTCTTCAGCCACTGAATCCTCATACAAACTCAAAATTGCTTTTTAAATGCAGTTTCTTGAAGCCTCTCCATCAGCCAGAGGCTGCTTCGGACTAACCCAGAAGTGAGTCAACTATTAAAAAAAAAGATAATGTGAGGTTGTGGAACGTATAAAACATATTGATTATAGTATAATTATACTTGAAATGTATTATGGGAAGCAGCTAAAACAATCTTCAGTCCAAAAAAGATTTTGGGAGCATGCAAGAGGGCCTCGAGGAGGCTGCCTGCGTTTCTTATGAGGGATGGTGAATCTGCATCAGAGTACATACGGAAAAGGTACTTGAGTGAACGCTACATGACAAGTGTGATAATAACTTTCGCAAACATCTCACTTTCTAAAGCTTCAGCAAGATCACATTTACATGAATATCAGAAGTCAGAGAAGCAAATGCAGGAAAAAGCAAAATACATGTGACAAGCCTCACTTGCATCTGTGAATTAAAGAACAGTTTCTGGACTTAAGATGTAAGAGCAGGCAGGGAATAAAGGAAATCTTCACTTTGCCTTAGATACTGATAATATAAAAAGCCTGAATTTGTTCTATCTACAATTTAAATGTCTTTTTTCCCTTTAAATCTTGGAAGAGTTGTCTGAGAGCTACAGTTCCTAAGAAGAGGATCTTGTTTCATGACATAATAAAAGCCAGGGTCTGGGTGAGATAGTCACAGAATCCCTAATGAAAAGCCAGGACGCTTTAAGCTTGAACATGAGCCTCTTGATGGAAGTATCCAAAGCACCTTCACATCCAAAATGTTAAGCTCTTGATTAAACAAGCTGAACATACTTTTGATGGTAATTAAAGACGAGCTTCAGTTGAAATACTGGATTTGTATTTGGGCCAAACTAAACCTTGGATGCAAACCCTCACTCTCTTTTTAACACGTTCTGATCGAAACTCTTTGGGCTCTAAGCCACTACTACCAACCAACCCAAACGCTTCACTTGTGGCATGTAAGACTGAAAAGCTGCTCATAAACAATGAGAGTGTCCCTGTTGTGAGACAGATCATATTAGACTGGTAAATTGAGAACAAAAAGTTAAAATCCTCTTCTTTTTCAGGAGGAAATGTCAATTTGGGTTTATCTGGGATGCCAGCTGAGGTGTTGTTTTCTCCTGCCGCATGCAGTAGTCACGATTCCAAAGTAAACTTTGTAGTTTCTCATTAGCTCTGAAAATTGAGCTATAGGCATCTCAGGTAGGATCCAACCAAAAAGAAACACTTAATGCACATTCCAGTCTTGAAAACATGAGTCTAGCTTCCTTTTTGGAATTCATGAGATGAGTAATTTCTAGGATAGGAATAAAACCTCCTAAAGTTCTCAAAGGCCATCCTTAAAAATAACCCAAAGTCGGTGAGTCAGATTTTTCAGTAGGATAAATGGATGCACTCATCTCAATGGATCTGACACTCCATTCCAGCTGACGATCCGCTGGTGGTTCCCTATAGCACCAATACGGCCTCAGTGTGACTGAGTCACCCAAACCGTACTTCCCCTCCAGTTCTGAGTGGAGGAACTTGGCTTATAACACCGAAACGTACTTGAGGGATTTGGAAATGAATACTGAGCCACCAGAGGTGGACCGTTGTCTGTGCAAGGAATGGGCTTGCAGAGCTCACGGCAGATGAGTTCCTCTCGGTGAGTTGAACAGATGTCTTTTCGCAAGAAAGGTTGGACCAGATGATCCTTGAAGTCCCTCCCAGCGTGGTACTCCATGATTCAGGGACCTGCTGGAGGTGGGGTGAGCCCTTTCTGCCAGCACTGGAGCTGACTCGTACTGCAACCTGCTCCTTTGAAGGTAGAATTAAAAAAAAAAAAAAAAAAGAGGAATTCAGATGGCATCAGAGGAGATCTCACATGATGTAAAGCCTTGGTGTTTTTTAAGAGGTTGTCTCCAATGAAATAGAGGTTTACCTGATAAGATGACATGGTGCTTGGTGGAGTTCAGAACTAGAACTGGAAGCAGTCCTGGTCACTGCATTTCTCTCGGTGCAGTCTACCCTGTCTGAAATTGTAAACGCCTGAGGACAGCCAAAAGAAAGAGACACCCCCCAGCAGCCTGTCATCAGAGTAACTTCCAGCAGTCTCTGTATTTAATAGCCTTCAGTGGGATTTTTTTTCCTCATGAATTTACCCAATCACTTTCTAAATCCTGTTTCATGCAGCACCATGAGAATAATAATCTAATTTTGATCTCTAGGACTTGTAATATAAAAACAATAGCAGGTCCAGGAAAGAATGAAATCATTTTGCGCACAGATACTACAAAAGCAGGTAGTGACTCCAGTCCAGCGATGAAGAAAATTACTAAAACCGCTCACGGCAAAACAAGCCCACACTACCTGCTTTGAAAAATAATATATTTAGATGACTTTGCAGTTTTGAAAAAAAAAATAAAAACAAACCCCAAACCACTCGTAATCGCTTTTCTGAGTTTGTGGTATGGATGTTTCTTTCCTCGATACTGTGACATGAACTTAGAAGTGTGCCTCTTCGACTGGTCCTACTGTCTGGGGTGAACTAAAAATGCTCTTAAACCCAAAGATCCTTGGATCAGTCAAGAATGACTGAAATCAAGGTGAATGTGTGGCAAAGGTGGCCAACACCATCCTGGCTTGCATCAGCAGTAGTGTGGTCAGCAGAAGAAAAGTGACTGTCTCCCTGTACTCAGCACTGGTGGGGCCACTCCTTGAATACTGTGTCCAGTTTTGGGCCCCTCACTCCAAGAAGAACATTCAGGTGCTGGATTGTGTCCAGAGGAGGACAACGAAGCTGGTGAAGGGTCTAGAGAACAAGTTCTATGGGAGGCGGCTGTGGGAACAGGGTTCAGCCTGCAGAAAAGGAGGCTTAGGGCAGATCCCCTCCCTTTCTCCAACTACCTGAAAGGAGGCTGTGGTGAGGTGGGTGTCAGTCTCTCCTCCCAAATAACAAGTGATAGGACAAGAGGAAACAGCCTCAAATTGCACCAGGGGAGGTTTAAGTTGGATAGCGGGAAAAATTTCTTCCCTAAAAGGGTTGTGAAGCCCTGGAACAGGCTGCCCAGGGAGGTGGTGGAGTCCCCATCCCTGAAGGAATTTAAAAGACGTGTAGATGTGATGCTGAGGGACACGGTTTAGGGACCCTGGCAGTGCAGGGTGAATGGTTGGACTCGATTATCTGAAAGGTCTCTTCTAACCAGAACAATTCTGTGATTCTGCGAAATGTTCCCAGGCTGTAACTACTGCTCTGAACAGGAGAAATGGCTCCAACACGTCCCATCTGTGAACTTACTCTACTTGCTCTCCATTAAATTACGGGGCTCTCCATATTTTGCAATCTCTGTACACCATCACTGTTGCAATCTCCTGCAAAATGTTGAAAACTGGTTTTGATGTTACATTTACAGCTCTGTTGTTGTCACATGATTCGCAAAAGAGTATTTTCCTTGTTTAAATATAGGTGAAATATCCCTTTTAATAAAAACTGTCTCCTAGTACTTCAAAGAAAAACCAAATACAAATACAGGGCCTTTTTTGGTTGTTTTTTGGTGGGTTTTTTGTTTTTTTTTGTTTAATGTCTTGCATTCTGTTAACTAATTTCCAACTGTTTAAAGTGGAAATAGCTGAGTATATTCTATGTGGTTTTACAAAGCTGTGGGACCAGGGTGGGAACCGGTGAGACTGCAGACACCGTTGTATTTATCCAGCCTTCCAAAAAACACAAATAGCAACTTTCAAACTGAAGCCAAAGTAAAATACTCTCTTAAAGGCTTTCTTTAGATGATATTAAGACAAATCCATTTTTCTCTACCTGACAAAGTATTTTCTTTCTCTTCTTTCAATCCTCTTCTACATTATATAACATTTTTGCACTTCCTTTTTGTATCCATGTTAACACGTTTGCTGCTATTTCCCTTTATTCTTTCATTCTCACTCAAAATACTAAAACACGCCCAATTCTTGCCTCATAACGTGCTTTTA
>NW_010404001.1:1641-1957 GCF_000710305.1 Buceros rhinoceros silvestris | reverse complement strand
TCTTTTAGTAGAACCCAGTGCCTGCTGAAAACGCTCCTGGAAGCGAAAAGCCATTACTGAGCTGAACATTTCAGAGGCTCTTAAGCTGCCATCAGGTGCACAAAATGTGCCAGATTCCCTGTTCTGCTTGTTTAACAGGAAAATACTCAACTGAGACATCAGCAACACGGCATTTTTTTCTCCTGCTGCTCCTCCTGACCCAAACCCAAGGCTGCTGTTGCCTTTCTGCATGTATTACTCCTTATCTGAAAAGCCATGTAGTTGCAAATCCAAAGCCTTTCCGTTGGTACGGCGGATGGCTGCACTAGACACGGCA
>NW_010404001.1:0-1554 GCF_000710305.1 Buceros rhinoceros silvestris | reverse complement strand
ATCTAAAAATCCATGTAGTTGCAAATCCAAAGCCTTTCCGTTGGTACGGCGGATGCCTGCATTAGCCACGGCAAAGGCCCATAACGGAGCAGTTCGAACGCTGGACTAATGACCCCTCCGGTATTTCTATAGAAATGCTCTGTTAAACATCCAGGCATTTCAACGTGCAGTCACAAGACCTATAAAAAATTCATACTCTGAATCTCTAGTTTCAAACCACAGCGCTGCATCATTAAGAGCTTTTCAGTCCTCCCACCCCATAAACTTTGTGAAGGGGGAGGGAGAATAGGGCTTTTATCTTCCTGGCATTTAAACTTCACATTTTCTTCCTCTCTTGTTTGCACTTTCAAGTAGTTTTGGAGGCTGGAGAAAAAAAAAAAAAAAAAACAATAAAACATTGAGACCGGGGTCTCTTGTTTGCACTTTCAAGTAGTTTTGGAGGCTGGAGAAAAAAAAAAAAAAAGAAATCAACAATGTGAGCCTGAGGGTTTTTTTTATTCTGCTAAAATATAACATTATCTAAGAACCTTTTAACTAGATATTTATCAAAAAATGAAAAGAAGTGTAAAAAGGAAGTAATTTAAGTAATTTAAGGAACTTTTGTCTTAATTATAAATTAAAATTATTTTATTTCTGACATTGAAAGACAAAACGACCCCTGACACAGGGAAGCACTCGGGAAAACAATGTGCAGCTGTCACAGCACATCCTCCAGCAGCACGTACAGTTTTCATTTGGCCTTTATGTGAGTTTTCTGGAATGGAATAACACAGGATTTTTGGAAATACATTTATATTTTCCATTAAAAACCAGTTATTTTATACGAAATTTCTGTAAACCAAATTTGCATATAATGGGTCTTCTGGGTTAGTCTCTTTCTGAAGTCTTCACATGTTCCTCCCGCTCACCATAGCTGTTTCGTGTCATGTTTTTTCTTTCTGTCCTTGCCTGTTGCTTTTACAGCAATTTTTATAGACATCCATTCCTCCTGGTCTCCACTTTGCCCTGTCACCTGCACAGATTACACCTGCTGCCTCCCCTGAAAGGCATCTGTGCCTGCTGGGAGGCAAGGTGCCCTCCTCTCCTTGCCTCTCCGGCTTCAAGGAACCCGCACTCTGTCCTACAAAGCAATGACACCGCCGTCCTGAACAGGGCAGGTCGGTCCCACACACCAGACAGCAGCGATACACCGCAGCCTGAAATATCATAATGTTGTGCAGAGTTCTCAGATTTTTCTCCGTATTAATTTATTAATGACAGCAGTAGTAAAGAGCTGAAGAGGACATAAACAGGTTTGTGTCTTATCGCCAGTACCAGCGGAGCCTGATGGAGTGCCACCTGCGTAGGCCATTCGAAACGGGCTAAAAGCATCTCCCGGGACACCGCCAGCTTCCAGAAGTCACAGACCTCCCCGAAAACACATTCTGTCTCTTTGTCCCTCTCCAGAGCAATTTTACTACAACTATGCGCATCCACCTGCCTATTTCTAAAGAGATTAAACGTGCTTTTTCTTCTGCCCCTCGTCGCTCCTGGGGCAGCGACTTACCCAAGGAA
>NW_010404000.1:1611-1872 GCF_000710305.1 Buceros rhinoceros silvestris | reverse complement strand
CGTGGTTGGGTCAGAATATTTGGTGTTCAAGAAGGAGGTAGGGGATTTGTGGTTGACGTTCATCTGCCTGGTGGGAAGGTCCATGAGAACCTCCTGAGATGTCACCACCATTGAACCCAGCTGCTCCCTCAACTTCCTCTTCCTTTTCTTCCCCTTCCAGAGGAAGGTCCATGAGAACCTCCTGAGATGTCACCACCATTGAACCCAGCTGCTCCCTCAACTTCCTCTTCCTTTTCTTCCCCTTCCAGAGCCGCGGGAGGG
>NW_010404000.1:609-1415 GCF_000710305.1 Buceros rhinoceros silvestris | reverse complement strand
CCCCTAAACCGCCCCGAGAAAGGAGGAACGTGGGTTGGGGTGGGTACTGAGTGGGGACAAGGTGGGCGGGACCCCACTTTGAGGGCACAACAATGGAGTTTGGGGTCCTGCTGGTGTGCGGAGAGGGGAGGCCTAGACCTGACCCATGAACATCCACAAGGAGGGTCCATGGGTGGGTCAGAACATTTTGTCTTCATAGAAAAGCTCCTTGGGGAAAGGTGTGGTGGAGGGGTGGCTGTGGTTGGAGAACATCTGCCTGGTGGAAAGGTCTGTGAGAACCCCTTGAGATGTCACCACTGATGACCCCAGCTGCTCCCTCAACCTCCTCTTCCTTTTCTTCCCTTTCCAGAGTCGCAGGACAGAGAGTTGGGTGAGTCCTCCCAGCCCCTTCCACCCCTAAACCCCTCCAAGAAAGGAGGGACGTGGGTTGGGGTGACTCCTGGGTGGGGACGATCTGGGGGGACCCCGCTTTGGGGGCTAAAACGATGGAGTTTGGGGTTCTGCTGGTCTATTGAGAGTGGAGGTCAAATCCTCACCCACGAATGTCAATAGTGAGGGACCGTGGTTGGGTCAGAACATTTTGTCTTCATGAAGTGAGACAGGTCGTGGGGAGGTAGAGACCATCTGGTTGCTGGGAAGGTCCATGAGAACCTCTTGAGATGTCGCCACCATTGACCCCTGTTGCTTCCTCAACCTCCTCTTCCTCTTCTTCCCCTTCCAGAGTTGCAGGACAGACAGTTGGGTGAGTCCTCCCCGCCCCTTCCACCCCCAAACCCCCCTGAGAAAGGAGGGACGTGGGTTGGGGG
>NW_010404000.1:0-227 GCF_000710305.1 Buceros rhinoceros silvestris | reverse complement strand
AAAGGAGGTACGTGGGTTGGGGTGGCCCCTGGGTGGGGACGATCAGGGGGGACCCCACTTGGGGCCAAAATGATAGAATTTGGGTTCCTGCTGGTCTGGGGTGGGGGGAGGCCAAGTCCGCATATACGAACATCCACAAGGAGGGTCCATGGTTGGGTCAGAACGTTTTGTCTTCAAGAAGGAGGTAGGGTGGAGGTGGTCAGAGAACCTCTGTCTGGTGGGAAGGT
>NW_010403999.1:478-1624 GCF_000710305.1 Buceros rhinoceros silvestris | reverse complement strand
CCAGTACAGAAGGCTTAGAATACCTAAAAAATTTGCAAATACACATTTGCCATTTTTATTAATTTCTTCTTTTCATACGATGATATTTTCTGAATGCTCTTTAAAAACATTTAAGCAGAAGCACCCAATTAGTGAAATAAAAAAAAAATCTTTTTAGAAATTCTGTAAAGATAGTGTTTAGTGAGAATTGATCCCATTCACACAAATTAACACAGCAACAAAAAAGAACTTGCAGATGTAAAGTGGGTTTTCTCCCTATCCAACCTGATTATGCACTCGGTTGTTTGCTTAAGGATGAAATCGCATCACTTGTCTCTTATAATCACATCGTTAAGCGCACTCTGAATGCCTGGCACCAAGCATGGTCACACAGGAAGCAGGAAGAGAAATACATCTCAGCTGAAAGATTCCTCCCCCTTCTTCTGACTCTTCGTGCCAGCAGTTACTTGGCCACACTGCCCTTGTGGGGTGCTATGCAGAGTGTGATGAGACCTGCTTAGCCACGGTGGAACTGAAGCTTTCATCTTCCGATGCTGGGTTTGGATGACATCTCCTTCGCTTCCTTCCTCATCTTTAGTGTTTGTCTCCTGGCGATGGGCATTTTTCAGCAAACCCTGCCTTGGCCACCTCTCCTCCAGTATCTCTGTTCATCTTCTGCCTGGGCAGTAACAGTGCCATCTTCATGCTTGCCTTTGGGACATTATTTTTATTGCTTTTTCAAAAACTAGGGTGGTCAAGAACTTCCTCCCCTGGAAAAAAAAAATGCAATGAAGTTGTGTCTGGACACTGAATACTCCACGGTGGAACTGAAGCTTTCATCTTCCGATGCTGGGTTTGGATGACATCTCCTTCGCTTCCTTCCTCATCTTTAGTGTTTGTCTCCTGGCGATGGGCATTTTTCAGCAAACCCTGCCTTGGCCACCTCTCCTCCAGTATCTCTGTTCATCTTCTGCCTGGGCAGTAACAGTGCCATCTTCATGCTTGCCTTTGGGACATTATTTTTATTGCTTTTTCAAAAACTAGGGTGGTCAAGAACTTCCTCCCCTGGAAAAAAAAAATGCAATGAAGTTGTGTCTGGACACTGAATACTTGTAGCTGAAATCAGCCACCTTTCTTCTAAGAGAAAGAGGACTCGTTTCAGCCCAA
>NW_010403999.1:0-429 GCF_000710305.1 Buceros rhinoceros silvestris | reverse complement strand
AAGAACTGCCTCCCCTGGAAAAAAAAAATGCAATGAAGTTGTGTCTGGACACTGAATACTTGTAGCTGAAATCAGCCACCTTTCTTCTAAGAGAAAGAGGACTCGTTTCAGACCAAACCCCAAAGAGCTGCACAGGTGAAGTTTGTGTTTTACACATTGACTCTGGTACAATGCTGTGTCTCTACAGCTACAGCTGTACCTGGTCTAAGTGCCATCAACGCCAGAGCGGCCCCCAGCACCACCGGTTCTCCGCTGTGCTCCGCTGTGAAGAGTTCAGTTTCATTCTTAAGTGACAGAAGTCAAAAGTCTCATCAACTCTCCACAGAAGCTGGCAACCAGGTTATCCAAGACTTGGAGGACACTAGACCAACTATCTAACAGTATTATCCAAATAATATTAAAAAATATTTGAATTATTACGTTAACAGC
>NW_010403998.1:73610-78079 GCF_000710305.1 Buceros rhinoceros silvestris | reverse complement strand
TCCTTGCTTGGTGGGCCCATGACTCTTCCGGACACCAGGGAAGAGACGCAACCTAGCAATGGGCTTGTTACCAAGGGGTGGATTTAACCTCGGATGCCATCGCACAGGTCTTTCATGGTTGTGGTATATGTGCTGCAATTAAACAGGCCGAAAGGTGGAAGCCTTTGTGGTACAGTGGAAGGTGGTTAAAGTATGGAGAGGCCTGGCAGAGGCCCCACAAACCTTTTTTTCTTCTTACCTCTTTTCTTAAGCCTCTCTCCTGGGAATGGGAGGAGGCAAATTAGAGAGAGTCTGTCCCGTGATTGACCAGCTTTGGCCAAACAGTGACGCCTATTCTGAATCTGCATATGTTTTATTTCTGGGCAGTCAGAGTTTCGAAAGCTGGCCACGAGGTAGGCAGCTGAAGAGCCACATCATCTGTTCTTTCACTGAATTTCTGAGCAGAGATTTTGTGACTGAAGGGGACTGTAGGGACTGGGTGACCACGGGAAAATGTGAACCTCCACCAGAGTTTGAGCTTTGTTCTACAGAAAACAGCCTGATATTTCAATCTGCAAGATCACTTTGGGCCGTAAGGACTTACAGATTTAAAAACTCGTGGTATATGATAATATAAAAGCTCCGTGGCTTTTAAGGGAATTAGTTCTACCTTGTTGTTTCCATTGAACCATGTGACTTAGAGAAGTAGGAAATAAACCTGCTTGGAAATCCTCAGGAGGAGACATGGACAGCTTGAGCGTATCTATCTGTGGGGTTGTACCTCCCCTGTCCATGGCTGGGTAGTTGATTTAGCTGTGGCACTGCCGTGGTGCAATACACAGTGACAAGTAATTCCTGTAAGGTACCAAAGGACAAAGAGAAGAAGTCAGTGCTGAGGCAGGCTGCAGTTTTTTGTGGGATCCCTCATTCCTTCCTCTTAAGTATTTAATCTGTTATATCGCTATGCAGAGTCTGGTACTCTAGGATGATACCAAACTGTTCCGTTTGACTTCAATTCAGCGTTTTTTGCCTTTTCAGTCTGAACATAGGTTCATTATGGCTCCTGTTTACCAGGAGGCATTGTAGAAAAATTCTAGCATGCTTTTATTTAAATAACATGTGATATATTCTAGAGGATAGACAACATGGAGTAGCTATAGTGGTGTTTCCAAAGAGTTTAAATGGCATCCCTGGCAAGAAAACAGAGAGGAAGGAAAGATCTGTTACATGTCCCTGTGTATTGCCCCTAGAATAGGATCAAAGTTAAAAGAAACTGTGGTTTTGTTTCTCCACAGTTGTTAGAGTTCTCAGACTTCCCAGGATCTGCATTTCAAGCCTTTCATCAACCAGATTTTGTACATTTACATTTGTTCAAAATAGTTTCCAGGCAGTGGGTTATTAGTGGTTAGAAATGGCTCGCAGTTCGGTGCTAATTTGATTAAGTGAAATCCTTAGGAAAATGAGCATTCCAGATCTTTCATGTTTCCCTGTTTCACCTGTGGAAGACAACAACTTCTTCCCCACCCAACCTCACAGGAGGCATCTCCTTTATCTATCTCCTGCATTTCAGAGCAGAACAGATGAATGCTAGTCAGGAAAGACAGGAGGATGCCTCCAGCCAGAATGAGCAGCAGGAAAAGACATTAACTCCAAAAAAAGTGCCACTTTTACATTTTTCCAGGGGAACTTAAAATGCAGTAATTACATCCCTCTCCCCAAGAACTCCATGTACTCTGGTTCTTTTGAATTAACTCAATTTCTTTTGAATTGAATTCAAGTTCTTTTGAGTTAATTAAGGACTGTGCTGTGCTACTGCACTCTGTGGAGTTAGAGTGTCTCTAGAGGTGGAGGAAGCACAAGATTCCTGGTATCTTGAGAAGCCTCTCACCTCCTTAACATGCCAAGGAGGGCACCACCCAGTACCATCTTCTGGAGCAGTACTCCATCTATAAGTCTGAGGCAGTCTGTAGACAAGTGAAGATGACCCATAGCTGTACATTTCCACGGTGACCAGTGATCCAACAAAGAAAATGGGGAAAATAAGAGGTAAATATTCAAAGTTTAGCCAATGTTTAAATTATGTCTAAATAAAAATTATTTGCTAATGTTGTGCAAGCTGGGCCATGGATTTTTCATATAAGATGGTGAGGAGGTTTAAGAGTATAGCTTGATGTGTCAGTCCTTACTAACAGAAGGACCGACTTGTGTCCTGCTCTTTCATTTGGAACTAGGGAGAGTGGAAGGGACAGTTAAGTACTGAAGTAGGTACTTTTACAAAAATCTTTGCTTTACTGATTTACTTCAGGAAACTTTGGTTAAAAATACTGGTTTAAAAAAGGATGATATCTTTCAGCCTTCCTGTAAAAACTGTGGATATATGCCTGTCATAGTCACTGACTTGTATTTCCAGTTGGTGGGAATGGATTTATAAATGTTTGGGTCTGCAAACACATGGCTTTACAAACAGTTGTTGAAGTTGTTCTGCAGATCTCCTTGCAATAATGGCATATTGTTCATGCCTCCAAACCATAGGCTGAGTACCAACGCGGTGCTACCTGGGGTGGCAGAAGAAGAGAAGCAATCTCATCTTGCTTGTGGCCTGGAGTCTTTTCCAGCACTTGGTAAGCCAACACGGCCCTGCGTGGAGCAGCTGTAGCTGGCCTCCATCTCACAAAGTTGGCCAACCTAGCTGTTTTCATAGGTACCTAAATAAAAGGTGAAAAAGGACTGGTGAGACCATTCAGTTCATCTTCCTGGATAACGGCAGCCATAGACTTGCCTTGAATTAACTCCCATGGCAATTACAGCAGGCATCCCACCTTTGTTCTTCAAGTGGTACCATCCTTGGCAGTTGTAGTTCCACCATTGCCAGCAGCTGACATGGTCCAGTCATTACTGTCTCTCTGCTTGGCCCTGTATCTCTTTGAAACAGCGTATGTGACATTAGTGGTCCGTGTATCCTCATTTGGGACATCCAGAGCTGTAGTAGATTCTCTTAGGGAGTCCATCCAACCTCATTTACAGGACATGAGTATGGACAATACATCCCTCAGGAATATTTTCAGTCTGAACCTCTTTAAAACTTTATATGGAAAAAGAAAGGTCTGAAAGTCCACACTCAGCAATACAGTATGCATGAGACTCAGTTAATTCACCTTGAAAGAGGCCTTTCAGAGAACTTGCAAATGCATGCGGCAGGGGTAGGACACGGGTGAGTGCACAAGAGCAGCACCAGGCAAACAGAACACAGTGCAGCAGCCTCGCTAGGAGGTCACGGCATCCGCGGAGCTGGCAGCATTGCTAAACAGATCGGTTTGCGCTGTGGCCGTTTTTTCTCACAGATGGGATAAAAATAAGATAGATTAAGTATATCCAAGAAAAAATAGTTTTGCAAAGGCTTGAGCAAGCTGCCAATGTCAGCAAAGGGAGCCGGTAATGTAAGCAAACTTCAGAGAAGGAAAGCTGCAGTGTCCTGCTGGAGAGAGCAAAGGGGGCCGGCTCTGCACACTGGCTGCATGTGGGGTGAGGGGTTGGCCAGGCAATTAGGTTGATTTGTGTCTTCTGTGTTTACCAAGGCAGATCCCAATGGAGAATTTTCTTTTAGCTGATAAATATTCCTGCCTCTAATTTAAGGTTTTTTCCCCATTTCTGTGGCCCTTTGAGTTAACCTCTGCCATGTGAAGTCATTCAGGCTGATAGGTAGGCACTGAGGTCCATTCAGAAATTTGGAGCCCCCTGTCACTGCATTATTGTTAGTTCTGCTTCTGCAGGGTTAGATCTATGTTTGGCTGTGATCTCACACCCAGCTTTCCAGCAGATCCTAAGAATTGTTAATTTTGACAAGGTGAGGAACTGCTCTTTTGAACTAGATCTTGTATCAACAGTGAGCAGCAATGCCTTGGCCATCTGCGCTGTAGAAGGCTCCCCAGTGAGCATGGAACTTACAGTCAGAATGTATGATGGACCAAAAGCAGATGGTGTATCAGGGTTTTGCAGGGCTCAGATGAGCAATTGTTACTGCTTCTTGGTGGCACTGTAGTAACTGGCGGTGAGGCAGTTGGTCTCAGGCAGTGACAGATCATCTATCTGCCTTCATGTAGTTGGCTGTGAAAGGTGCTTCCTGTTGATTTTTGCTCTTGCTCTCCTTTTTCTGGAGAGTCACTACAGCTGGGTCAAGGCTAATGGTGTACTGGGGCTCCATACAACAAGTCTTCAGGGGTGCTGGTGCATGGAAAGATGCCTTACCTGGCAGTAAGAGGGGGAGACCAAGTCTGAAATGGTGCTTCTCTGATTTGGCAGTGCTTACTCTGCGCTGGGGAAGTGTGAATGGTAAGGGGCATGGCCAGAGGGAGCAAAGGTCAGAGGATATGGTTCCCCACTAAGTAGCAGTTATTTGTTGGTCTCTGGAGTAGTTACTTCAGACAGATTTTTAAATGCACTTAATTCAGGCAGAAGGAATCTCGGTGAAAGGGTGGTTGGGATCGTGTAGG
>NW_010403998.1:67733-73525 GCF_000710305.1 Buceros rhinoceros silvestris | reverse complement strand
AGGGAACGTTCTGGGGATAAACATCTGCCTCTTTTGGTTAACAACCATGTTTGTTACATTAAAACAAATACCACTATCTGACCCAGAGAGCCTGTGGAAGGAGGCCAAAAAATAAACTGTGTTGCTACTGAGGAGATAATGGATAGGGAAAAAAAAAAACAAACCAGATTGCAGTGCTGAAAAAAAAAAACAAAAAACTCTCAGTCAAAAAGCTGTTTCTCAGTTCTTTTTCAATGCCTTGAAAATTAAGATAAGTGTAGTTTTTCAGCTCAGCCTCACTTTGTAGAGTTGGTGGGTTTTACACTTGCCAAAAGAGAATTATAAGTTTCCCATGTTGTTTGAGAATCACGTTAGAAATGTGACTGAGTGGCAAAGTTCACTCCCCTCTGTGTGTTAGGGCCAGGGATTTGATGCACTTTACACAAGAAATAGTAACCAGATAGGAAAAGTGCGTCAAAACTCTCAAATGGCCAAGAGGGAGTTGGATCCTGACATTCACTTTGGCCCTCTTTTCTAAAGCTGGTGTCTGTCTGTCTGGATCTGTGGAAGCAATGCCATGAATGCCAACACACCGATCCCACTGTCTCCCTGGCCAGCCACATCGGTCTCCCATCTGCGTATGATGCAATTTCCTTTGGTGCTTTATTGGGAGGTTAAAGGAGCTGCCGCTTCTCCCTTTTCCTTGTAGCTAATTTATTGTTTCTGGACTTAATAACTTTTCATATTTGAATGTTTCCTGTAGAAGGATAACAAGCAAATGTGAACATTGCAATGACAGCTTTTTACAGGCATTATCTACAGTATGGGCTACCTGTTTCCTGATCCCCCTATTGTATAGATTGAAATGCACATGTATACCCTAGCTGTCACTTCAGAGGCAGCTTTAGCTAACAGGTATTGTTTCTTATAGCAAATTTAAGAGGGAAATTTTCATGTGTTTCCAGTAAGTGTTGGTAAGTTTAATGGTGACATTAAGAACAGGTTCAAAAAGTTCAGAATTCCCCTCTTGGTGTTTGACCTACCAGGTAATGTATGTGCTCTCAAAACAGTGGGACATCTTATCATCAAGTTTTGCATCTATAGGTCCCTGCTACCAGAACTTTATCTCTCTTGTAAGCAGCAAATGACATCTGCTGTAACAAGTCGGTAGTGTTATGTAGGGATTTACTTTAATAAGACATTGAGCTGGAGATTTGTCTGGCATCGTTAGCTTCAGCCCACCTGCTCTAGCAACCAGATGTAATTCCATAAGGTCTCTCAGGGATATACTATCTTAGCACATGCCATCTCGTCCCTGGGGAGTTGCCCCTGCTGCCATGAGTTTAGCTGTGCTGAGCTGACTGTGCACAGGTTGGTTCCACTGAAACCATTTTGTCACTGCAGCCCTGTGCCTCTTGGATAAACTCTGCTTGTGGAACCAAAAGGGACTTCTTGTTCTTCAGCCCACGTGGTGAAGTTGTACCCTTTTGGGCTCTCCAGGGCCCAGTTTCAGTCCTGACACCTTGGGGGACTTGCCACATGATGTGGCTGTTCTTTAGGGACTCAGCTAACTAAAGCCATTTGTTTATTTTTATTGTTAAGCAGAGGAGTAGCATGAAGAATACAGGTGTCTGTCAGCTTTCAAGCAAGATTCAGAGACCACTTTGTGGCAAGTTTGGGTAGATTCCCTGTCTCTAGTTATCCCATTTTCTCAAATGTAGAGGACTCTCCTGAATCTGAAACTCTGGCCTGAAGGTTTCCAAGGACTTTCTTTCTGCAGCCGGGCTAATGGATTTTTGCTTGTTTGTTTTTCTAAGCAGAAGTCTGCATGGGAATGCTCTTTCCATTGGTGGTGACTCCTTGGGGGAGTCAGACCTGTTGATGATGTCCAGGTCCTTGGGCTGCCATAGACTGGAAACGTGGGTGAGCCTCTCAGTTGGGGTTCTGTGAAATGAGACTGAGAAGTGCCCTGCTTCACCACGAGGTTGTGAAGAGCAATGTTTTGGACAGTGTGAGTTTGGGCACTTCAGTGGATGACAGCTGCGTTAAATACATCCTCACAACTTGCTTTGAATGGGATCTCATGCTAGTTTCAACAGAGACTCCAAAGAGAAAATTTTTGCACGTCTGTGAGAAGGCTCTCTAGCTTGGAGCCAAGACTCAGAGGAGAAGCAGCTGATGCAGCCACTGTTGCTCTGCTTATCTTGTGTGTTACTGTTAAGGGCTGAGCTTTGGCCGAGAGTGTCTTCTGTCTCCACACAGACACCCTGCGATGTCTCTGTCTGGGCACGCACTCTGGCTAGGAGGAGGCAGGTGACAACTCTGCAACTGGCTGAGATTGACCCCTGTCGGAGGAGGTTGTCTCCTCCCATATGATGCTGGGAAGCATGTGCTAGGATTAGCTGCTCTGTGATGCTGGAGGAAAGGAGACTTTCTCCTTGGCTCCTGGGAAGAAGCATGCAAGTCTAGTCATGTTACAGGTGGGTTCAGACTAAGATTTGCTCTGGCTGGCTCACTGCAGAAGGTCCAGGAGGATGCTCCTCTCAGGGTTAGGTGGTTACGACATGCATGGGCAGTGGATTAGGGCTTGAACACGTTTGTGTCCTCAGCCTAAACTACTGCATAGTCTTGTGGCACTCCTGTTTTGCAACCGAACTGAAAATGGTGGGTCAGAATGTATGAGGTCATGTTTGCAGGTTTAAAGGTCTGGAAAGCAATCTGGGTGCTTTGCTTAATTAAGACAACGTTTGAGAGGGACCTTGTCATCTATGGCAGAGGGACAGTCTTTCTGCACCCATCTGCAGGTATTTTCGGTGCTCCGTGGCTCAGTACATTCCCACTCCACGTTCAGTCTGCTATAACAGAATAATTAGTAATTCTCCCTTTGAGAAAACCCCAAATCTGTCTGTTTTACTGGCCAACTGGTGTACAGTAATAACGAATGACCAGTGAGTGGCTACTAATGCTGCAGAAACAGCCCTTACCAGATACCTCCATGGCTGATAATTATGTCCTTCAGGGAGAAGCTTTGAAGGGGGAGTTCCCACCTCACCCGGTCTTTGCTTCACGCATCTTGGTTCAACGTGTCTCCAGTCTCTTCAGCTGGTATTAAGATTCACAGTTGGAGACTCCATATATGGAGCCCCATAAGGTCTTGCAAAGCTCTTTTCTTTGAACACGTTGACACTTGCCTTCTGCGGTAGGGCAATAAGTGATACGCAGGGTTTAGCACTCACAATAAGCCCACGGATGGGGTGAGAAGACACTTGGGCCATGTTGCACAGAGGATTTTAGGGTTTCCCTTTGGTAGAAAGGTGGATCCATCTCTAGTGACTGTTCACAGCCCTGCAATGAACACAATCTATGTCCTTTGTAACGATACCTTTTTTCTTCCTCCTCAAAGAAAGGGCTGCTTTACTTAGGTGGATTTACAACTCCATCAGCCAAACTCTATTAATAAATTTCTCAGTAAAGACATAGCTAGTCTCTGTCAAACAGATTATTTTGCTCGTGTTGTTTAACTCTATTGTTTGGAAGGAGAAGCTAAAAAGCAAATAGACTTCCTGGCCCCAGCGTGAAGTACTCTGAATAGCCATGTCAGATGTGTGATTTTTCATATGTCTTATTGACAAAGTGTTACTGTCAAAATGTTTATGAACAAAATGAGACAATATCACTTACCTTCTCCATCCTCTGGAGAAGGTGCAGTCCCACTCGCCCCCTTTTTACCAAAAACTTAATGTAGAGGGCTGCAGAGCTGGTGGTATGGTGGTAGATGCAGTACAGAACACAAAGAGTTAAATGCCAAGTTTTGCTGCAGAGTTTTTTACCATCACAGCTAGGGAAAGTGGAAAAAGACTGAACAAATGAGTCTGATGATGCTGGACTGTGAGCAGGTTTTGAACCCCCACTCTTCCCACTACACCAGCACGTAGCCCTTGGTCTCTTGAGTTACACAACATTACACAGTCCTCTTAAATGGGCCAATTATTTATGCAAGACTGACTCAGAGAGATTTTCCTGTTCGTTGACTATGAAATATATATTTAATTTTCTTCAAGAAAGCCTATTTTCATTTGCAATTCTACTGAAATCAATATTCCAAAATGGCATTTCAATAAAATCGGGATATAAAGGAAACAGGGCAATGAAAAGACAAGCACTATACATAGATTTTCAAATGTCACACAGTTGATATGTATTTTCAGATATATAACTTGATTTTACAGTGATAAAGGCAAGAGACTGATGGCAGTTGAACAAGAACTATGGAAGGAAAGGAACAATGTGAAACTGCCTGTGTGTTTCTCCTTAGCTAGTGGCAACCTGCAGACACATGTGGGACTCCCCTGGGTTGAAGGGAGAGGACAGGTATTGTGTTTATGTGTGACCTTGGCTGGAAAAGGGCGACTTTATACTATGCTTAGAGCCTCTAGTGTTGCAGCAAGACAGCTCCTGGATTTTTTGCCCCAACAGTTGGATGAACAGGAGTTGAAGGAGGAAGAGGGCATTAGGGAAGGGCTGCAGGGGGTCATTGCATGAGTCGGTATTGCAGGTACCCAAGCCAGTGGTGCTGGAATTGCCATCTCTCCTATGTCTGTGCAAATCCCCCAGCTTTGCCTAACCTTTTACATGCTACACAAATGACTCCCTCTTGCATTTCCAAGGAACACCCAGTGTGTTTCTGCTCTGCTAAGCAGTGGCCACGTTCCAAGCAGCAGCAGCAGCTGCATTTTTACACCCTTGTATTGGAACAGGGCTTGCATAGTTTGAATCATCACTTGCAGTCACCCACAGCAGAAACGTGTGTGATTAGAAACTTGTGAGGTCATCCCCATAGCCTACAAAAAAGGTTTGACATCTTTCTGATGAGAAAAGAAACTGGAAGACTGAAGAAACTATATGCCCCCCAGCTGTGAAAGTTGACGCAAAGGAGGCAAGTATATAGAAGTGCCACATAACCCCAAAACGGCTTTGAGGTGGTGGATGAATATAAAAGAATGCTATCTATTTTTTAATGTATTTTCTTAATTGCAGTATCTCTCCCTAAAATGTCATCCTGATGTCCCAAGGGATTGTAAGAGTTAAAGCTGATTGGTTTGCAGGCCAGGGAGGGGTAAATGGACCTAACTCACCTACAAACCAAGTTTTCTAAATTAAATGCTATTATTTTGATTAGAAAGAATGTTTGAGAACACTTTAACATGAAGTGAAAGATGCTTACAAGAAAGTAATTGAAATAATACTCTATTTGAGAGGAGAATTGAGAGAGGATTACAAATTAGAGAAAAAGAAAAAAGACAAGACATGAAGGCTGAGAATTAGTGCAAGCAGCACCTCCTACTTTTGTGGAGCTGGTGAGCAGGGATGTGACATTTGGCAGATTTGGGCCTGAATTTCTCCATCCTGGTTCATTTTTCAGGCTTGCCACCACTTGCACATGCATTTTTTAGAGCGGGAAGTTTCCCGTCTGTCGGTGAGTGATTTGGAGGGTTGGGGCGTGTGTGTGTGTGCAGTGTTCGGGATGTTCATCAATGGGCTGAGCTTTGCTGAGCTGCAGTTTGTCACCTTGCTGATTTTATCCGGGTGCTCTGGATTTCCAAACAATGGTGATTTCTTACATTTGGGAAGCTGCTGTTAACCTAAAATCAATCACTCTAAAAGTGGGCTTGGGCATTTTCTTTGATGGGGGGAGTGGATGTGGTGCTGCCACACTTTGCTGCCAAGGGTCTAAGGTAAGACTTAGACCTCCCAAACTTTCCTGTTGTTTTGTCTTAATCCAGGAAATTAAGCTGGCATCTTTCTTATTCCTG
>NW_010403998.1:53818-67626 GCF_000710305.1 Buceros rhinoceros silvestris | reverse complement strand
TTCCTGCTGGTTAGAGAAACTTAGAGATTTTATTAAATGCTGGATTTTGATCTCAGCTCATAAAAAGCAATCACACACATGGTCTGGCAGGGGGATTGAATATTTGTGCAATATGAAAGGTCCTCTCAGGTGTAGTTTGTGCTGCATGGCTTGTGTAGCGTTCGGAGAGGCCCTGTTGGTGCTGGGGTTTCCTGTTGCTCATCGCATTCCTTTACTATTACTTTTCTTTTTTGTCTTGCTTTGTAGAATTTGATCTCTGCTTTAAATTACGTCTCAGTAATGTGCACTATGATTATTGCAATGTGCCTTGCTGAATAGGGGTCATTCCGTTCCTCAGTCTCGATTCGCTTCACCTTGGCTCATAACTTTACTTTCTCAGGAAAGGAAAGGTTTGTTTTCCTTTGGGATTGCTGGAGATGATGGTCTTCGATTTCTACATCCATGGCCTGAAATCGTTCTCAAATCCAGCCTGTCATATTGAAATGATTTACTTCTTTCATTGTTTGAATCTCCCCATTATTTCTTGCCAATTCTATGTGCGAAAACGTTCATTCCTGCATTTACCAAAGGTTTCTGCATTTGACTGGACTGGCAGGCTCACATCTGTCTTTCATAAGGAGGATTTTGCAGACAGCTACTCCATGGAAAGGGATTAAGCCTTTTGTTGTTGGTGGTGATGGTGGTCTTGAGTTGTCACTGCTGAGAGGATGATAAATGCTGTGTGTGAGATGCACCACAATGAACGTATGCCCATTTGAGGGGATGGATGTAATTGTCTCTACCAGTTGTCACTTGTAGGGTGTTAAGAATCGTTTAGGTTGCAAAAGACCTTTAAGATCATCAAGTCCAACCATTATGGACTCGTGGTAGCATCAGCAGAGAGAAGCCACAGAGCCTAAGGAGGCTCTATTACCATATTACAATTTACGTTAATGAAAAGCCAGCAAGTGCTCATAGTGCAACAACCTGTGCAGAGCAGAGCAGCTCTGAGGTTGTGGCAGAGGGCTGCTTGGCAATTCTGAGCCAGTGTCCAAAATGGATAAAGCAGGACTTCTAGGGGCTGCTTTTCCCATCTTAAGCCTGTTTTTATACTAATTCCTGTGGATCAGGCACCTCTATTTGCTACATACTCGCTAGAATAACATAAGAAAAGTTTTCTCCATGCACTGAACTAGCTTTTCTTATGTTTTGGGGGTTCTGCTAAAATTTTTATATTGGTACATCAATAAGGTGTTACATAGGTAGAGTTTTTATTTTGTTTCCCCACCTGCACAGCTGATCTCCAGTTAGAGATCATCAGTGCTTATGTGATACCTGCAGGTAAAAATTGTGTCTGAGCAACTTGAATGAGTTTCTTGAAAGCCCTGTGAAGCAGAGGAGCATATAGGTACTTCAGGCTTGGAATAGCACAGGCAGTTGTGGGGAAGAGTAATGAAGCAGCTTTTCTGTCTTGAGTTCTCTCTGACACTGATTTGCCTATTTGGCCTTGGGCAAGTCATTTAACTTCCATGGTTTAGCTTTCTCGCTTGTGGAAGGTAAATGCTGTGCTGGTATTACAACATAGATGGTGGTTTTGAGAGTTAATTAGTTGCTGTTTGAGACACAATAGTTTTATATAGCAGTTATTCATCACATCCTTAGTCCCTTTGCTTGGTAGGGTGTTAAGTGCTGTCTGCTTATGGGACAGCTCGGATGAGATGAGAGTAAAGGCATATGGAGGGGAGTGTGTGATTAACAAAGGAAGCCTGGGGTAGAACAGATTCCTCCAGGCAAGAAACTGAGTTGCTGTTGGTCACTTTTTGTTGGTCACATTTTCTTTTGGCATGTATTCCTGAAAAGGGCCCAGTTCAGGGAGCACCCCTTGACGTCCCCACTCTCACCTTGGTGCTTTCAGGGCTGCTCACTTGTTTTCAGAGGTGCTCAGCTATGTAAGGGCAGGAAGGGCCTGAAATTTCCTCCCCCTCCTCTCTGTGTGGCCAGGTAGGGAAGTCAGGAACATAATTTCATGCACCATAAATACTAGTAATTCCAGGTAGTTATGATTTGAACATGCACATTAACGTGGTGTGAGCTCTCTCCCCTGGCTAGAGTTGGTGTAATCACACTTAGGACCTGTTTGTCTTGGCGGAGCTGCCGTTATGAATGAGGTAACTTAGGAAAAGACATTCCTTCACTTACAGCAAACAGCTAAAAATATCTGAACATCACAGGCCTGGGGAGGAGAGCAGGAATCAGGATAAAGCTCAGAGCACATGCAATTTTGGGCTTCTATACGAAGCTGAGGAGGGGCTGCAGGTTCCTGTCACCTTGTGCACACCACCTCTGTTGGGCTGGGCTTTACCATGGAGCGTGTCTTGGGACTCAAAATGCTTTGCTCGCATTTAGCCACTCAGAGCATGCAAGCTGCAGCAAATGACCTCTGTTCTTGCTGAAATCCCTGTTTTGCTTCTCAGTGACAGATCATGTGAGTTCACAAGAATGATGTGAGAGCCCCTGCTCTCCAGATAGTTGTCAGAGCATCTTGGACAATGACTGCTGCTTTGGTACAGAGTACACTGAGCACTCTGTTAACCAAAGGTGGGTTGAAGATTAATATGCTTTTCTTCTGCCATTTAAAATGCAAATTAAGCAGCCTTCCTCTTTGATGATGGGAAAGGCTTAAAGGCTTAAAGCTGGGGCTGTTAAACTCTTTGGACATGCAGGCATGGCCTAGTTTGAACAGACCAAGGGCTGATAGTTGCCTTTCGTGTGTGTGTTTGTACTTAAAAGAAGTTTTTCAAAATTAAAAAAAAAAAGCACAATTTCATACCCTGAAGGAAGATAACGAAGTGATGCAGTTATGCCTCCCTTCGAAGATCTGGCCCCAAGCCTTTGCAGACAAAGAAACGGTTTTGCTCAGGTAGTGTTTATTATGCAGTGAGAGTTCCTGTTGCTGCTTCTCCCATGCAGCTGGAACCACAGCCCTGTGTGTCTTTATGTGTGCATGCAGGCACTTACTTAGAGGCACTTCATAAATCACATTTGAAAAGTGCCTTTTTTTTTTTTTTTTTTTTTTTTTTTTTGGAAAACACAAACCCCCAAATCTCGTTTCGGAGAGTCGATGGGACGTTGTCTGTTGGGTCTTTTTTTTTTTTTTTTTTTTTAATTTGGCAATAAACAAGTCAACTAAGAGAAAAAACAAACCTGGGATTGGTTCAGTCACCAGCTCTGGGGGAAGTCCAAAGATCATCTTATTTATAAGTGCGCAGTAGCTGGAATGGGTGTATTAGCTACTTCTTTGGAAAAACTGAAGTCCCTTGATTATTAGAATGATTCTTTATTATTTATGTCACCCATGTGAGGCTGCTTTATCTCTGCAGATGTGCCCTAAAGCAGGGAAGCAAAGCACAGGCAGTGCAGCCGGACTGCTTAAGTTTTATTGGAAAGTGCTGCTTTTGTGAGAACAGCTTTTTATGGCCAAGCAGCTGTCTGTCCTTCCCTTCCAGGAATGCGAGGGGGTGGGCAGAATGAGAAGCGGGGATGTGCAATGTTGATTGAAATACTGGGGGACCATGGAAGAAAGCAGAAAGGAAAGCAAGAAAACCTTAAAAACTCTGTAGTGGGGTCCAACAGAAGAATGACACAGTTCTGATAGTGCGGCAGGGTAGCAGGAGCTGGATGCTTTTTGACTCTTGCTATTGTTGTCCCAAAAGCAGGGTCTTCATGCAGTACGCAAAGCCAACCCACACTCAGGGCTGAGGTATTTCTTTACTGCAGATTTGCGCAAAGCTGGGATCTAGGTGGTATCCCACAAAGGCAGCTCACCTTGATTTGGCATGCATCAAACTTTACACCTTTTAGAGAACAATGAAGCTACTTTCCATTGGTTAAAAACTGCAAATCATCTCATTAACTAGTATTCTGTTTTCTGTTGGTTGGTACATCTCCACTAGTTATGTAAATTAGCCCGCATGCTCTTTGTAGGTGTGGTGGGGCAAGTCTTCTTAGCCCTGAATTGAGTTGGTGGTCGTGATCTCCCACTGCCATCTTTACCTTTTCCCTAGTTAGTGTAGAAAACTGCTGATTTCACAATGTCCTGGTCATCATCTAACTTTTGGCGCCTTCTGGTCAAGATGTTTCTTTTTTATCAGTCTTTTACTACCTCTCTGAAGAAAGCATGTCTTGTTTATACAAGGTTCCATTGTTAAATCTGCAAGTAACTGACTTTTACATAGTCAGCTAATCAGCACAAATTACAATGGCCATATTCTTTCCACAGTGTGATCCTGCATACTTCAAGTAGCTGTTATTATTGTAGAAAAGCTTTAGTTTAGGCTCTTCATCATTTATGTTGTACGCCAATTAGAGAAAAACTTAAATTTTTGCTGTACATCACTATGAAGAGTCCTCCCACTTGTGACCTTCATTAAAGAAGCTGGACTGAGTTTTGGTTCTTTTTGAAGTCCAAGGGAATGTGGATGTGTTTTTACTTATTACCTCTTGTAGTGCCTGCGATGGAAAAGGCTGTACCTATGTATGAGAGCACCTTACGTGTTCCCACTGACTGCCACTCAAAAGCATTGTGTTAGTCTTTGGTACCCCACAGGGTGCTGGGAGGTGCTCTATGGAGGACTGAGGCCAGGAGGGATGTGAAGCATGATCTGCATGAGCACTTTGGTGCTTGTGTGCATCACCCAGGAATCTGGACCAGACAATAGTTCTCCCAGTCCCGGCTTGAAAGCTGCGGGAGCCAAAAGCCATACTGTCAGAAATTTTTCAGCCTCCATGACCAGGGTCCACTTGAGGCACCCAGAAGATGTTTGCCTTGTGTGACTGATGACTGAAGCAAGGAAGTATTTGTGGCCTTCTTTACCTAGACAGCTGGGTTGTCCAGGCTTTTGTTACTGCTACTCCTGAGGGAAGAACAGCAATATGAACTGTCAGGGCTGCTGTGAGGGAGCCCTTCCTCACCTGGGTTGCAGAATTCAAATCTGTCCATGCGGTGGTGAAACTTCACAGCAAGGCTCTGCCCTGTTGCTTTTGGGCCCAGGACTGGTGCAGCTGCTGAGCTTCCCCAGGAGGAAAAGACAATTCCTTCAGCTGGGGCTCTCCAGTCCCTTTAGGATGTGGAAATTACTAAGTCCTCCTGAAGCTGAGCTGGGGTTTGGAAGTGCATCTCTTGTTTCCTGAGCAACACTGACAAGGTTGCAGAAGGTTGCCATTGTGTGCACATTTTGATGGAGAGTGGCTGTGACTGCTGGGCTTTGTGCTGAAACCAGTGCTGTCAGTGTGGCAAGAGACTTCTGTAGGAGATGGGTCCTTCATGGGCACCTAGCTGAGCTGGTGGTATTCCTGGGCATGTACAGTGGATGCCAACATTAGATGTCAAAGTAAGTCTAGGTGTGAAGAAATGCAGTGAGATGTCTGGACAGGAAATCATTATTTTTTTCATGTTGTTAGCATTAAGTGCCTACCTTCTTCCTGAAGTTAAATTAGTGTGCCTGATTGCTGTGTCATGAATCCTGCCCAGGATGAGAAATAAAACGAGTGCAAAGAAAGGCAGGCAGAGCCCAAGCTGCCACACCAAGGTTTTCTTTCTCCTGTACAGCTGGAACCGACCTTGTGACTTTTTCTTTGTTATGGCAGATGTGGCACACCCAGCAAGATCCTTCATGCCAGTGGTCACATCTCTGGCGCTCTTCTCTATTTGTTGTAGTGACTACGGAGTAAAGCTACCTTGTCTGCATCTTCTCTTTCTCTCCTTGCTTTGTCAGGGTGATGCAGTTCTTTGGGTTAAGTGTCAAGCAACATCCACTTGCTAGAACCACACCACTGACTGCCAGAATCAGGTCACTGCTGGTCACTTTCTGAATGCTTGGCTGTCTCAGGCTTTGGCACTCTGCAACCCTTTGGTGATGATTTGCAAATGTCACACTGCGGAAGCTCCCATCCAAATCATGCTCCACTTTATAAATGCATTGGCTGGGCTTTGGGCAGGGGTGAGACAAGGCAGGATACATCCCGTAGTAAAAGCATAGATGTGCTTCTCTGAAAGAAAAAGCAAGAAGATGGAAAAGGAAATACAGGTTGAGCAGCTCCAAAGACAGAGTGAAGATGTGGAGGTGGGTGGTGGGGTCATTTAATCTTGTTACAAAGAAACAACAATTTGTTGTTCTATGGCAGAAGTGCAATAGGCAACTAGAAATAATTTCTTCCTCCAAGGATGAAACCTGTCAGCCTGCTGACTGGTGGCTTCTATAGGACTCGAAAATAGTTATCTAACACTCAACTGTCTCAGAAGTAAAGTGATGCTAATGAGAAGTTTTCTGTTTTAAGTCACGGTCCTAGATAAGTTATGGGACAGAGGGGACAGGATTTGTATTGATGCAGAAGGGACTCTTCGGTGCTTTGCCTTCCTCATGTCCAGGGGCTGGGAGATCTGATCCTGCTGAGTTGTGTTTTGGGACATGGGAATTCATTTCCTTCAGTCGTCTGCATATGCACACCCCCAACCCCCCCAGTAATACTTTGAGAGTGCTTCTGGTCTTTCTTGCCTTTTTTCTGACATACTGTAGGTTTGAAACACGTTCTCTTATCTGGTAATGGTTGGCTGCATGGGGGAGTGTGAAGGAAATCCATTTGGACTAAATTTCTAGTACACAGTTTGCTATGTCTGTAAGGACTTGAACACCCAAATCACCTCTTCCAATCCTTTGCTTGCTGGATCTTTGTCTTGTGTGGATGACTTACGTAGATGATGTAGATGTTCACCTTTTATTTAGCTCCTGCTAGACAGCTTTGAGTTTTCTACCTGCTTCCATAACTTATATTCTTTTCTGCCATCCTTATAAGGTTAAAAAGCTCTCACTTGTGGTAAGAGCTCTTTTGGTAAGAGCTCCTGGTCAGCTGGCAACATGATAATGTGGTGACACATCACTGCCAGCCTGGAGACATGAGATGATCAAAGCTCAGTTGTCATATCCAGGTAAGGGGATTTGATAACTGAGCAAGCAACTGGAACTGAATTAGTCTGGATCAAGTCTGGAAGGCTCTGGAGACTTGGGGAAAACAAGTGGGAAACCAAGAACGGTTTGTAACAGTACTGTGTCTATGGCAAGCAGGCAATTTAAAGTTCTAACACAGGCTGGCTTTGTTGGGATCTTCTTGTACACACAGAGAGGTCACTGCTTCAGTCTTGAGTCACTCAACTGTAAGCTCCTTTCAGGAGCTTATTAGTCACCAAGGAGGATGGACACTGACCACTTCTGACAGACCTTCGGTCAGGGGAGACTCTTCTGGCAATATACTTCCATGCTTTCCATTTAAAGTATTTTCCTAGTGACTAACCAAAATTTTTCTGCTGCAGTTTTTTTTTAGCTCATTACTTTTAATGTGTCCAGATGAGCACAGAAAACAGATTATTTCTTTCTGCTGTCTAGCAACCTTTATATTTTTGATGCCTGTTTTCATGTCTCCCAGGTTCTTTCTCAGTCTTCTGCTATTTATGGAGACAGTGTCAGTATTGCCTAAACAGTGATTGTTATTTTTCTTTCCTCTGGACTCTCTCCTGGAGGTCCATGTTTCACTTGCAACCAAGAGCCCCAGATCAGGCACAATACTATAGCTGAAATCTTACTGCTCTTGAGCAAAAGGAAATGGTTCAGATCTTCTGGTTTGAGGTCCATCAGCAACTTGACATCACTGGTTGATGTTCAGCCTTGTGATCTGCAGGACTGCTACGCAGAAAGCTAATTTTCATCCTGTATTTGCCTAGTGGATTATTCCTAGCTGACTTTGATATCTTGGACTTGTCTGTATCTCCAGCCTCTCAAGATGACGTCGAATTCTCTCCCTCTCCCTTTATTGCAGTCCTTGCTAGCTTGATATCATCTGCAAATGTAATAAACTTTATCTATATTCCAGTATCCTGGTCATCATTCAGGGACTTTGTGTCCAGGAAAATGAAAATATTTTCATTAGAACCGGGTCTAGGACTAACCTCTGCAAAACTCTTCTTGATGTATCCTTTCACCGTGAAAAATGATAACTACACTCTAAACACTTTTCCAGCTAGTTTAGTTCCTGTCCTAATAGCACATCATGTTCCTGTAGTTCGATTATAAGAAGATCCTGAGAGACACTGTTCTTTCCAAGACACTGCTGATGTGGAACCTCTTAGTAGGGATGGTTCAGATTAACAGCAAATTAATCCTCTGCTGAAAGCAAACTGTAAATGAAATGCTAGAACACACAGTTGTCATACTGAAGGCTACTGCTCATTTTTCTTTCCTCATTTTCTGAGAAGCAGTACAGCTCTGCTTCTCAAGACCATAGGGCATTAGACTCCAACGCTGCAAGGCAAACAGTGTGTCTTTCAGAATATTTCATTTTGACTTCCGTGCTAGAGGCACATGAAGTCTGCTTTCTCCAAAACACCTTTTCCAGGACAGGGGAATACTGTGTTGGTGTTCCCACACCTTTCTGAGTAGCTGCACAGTAGGAAGTCAGCCTTGCCTGGAGAACAGTCTTCATTTGTGGAATTGGTAAATCCTGGTTTGTGATGACATTTTTGTAAGTTAAAACATAGGAATCAGATTACTTATCAACAGCAATAAGTGAGATACAGCCAGGAAGAATATAGGATACTGCATAGAAATAGGTGCTAAGTAGGAATATGCTGTTAGTTAGAAGAGTTATATGGTGCAACTGCATTAACTGGAAGGTAAAAAAATAATTTTCTTTCTACTGCATTTGCTTCACAGATTCTGACTTTAGCTCCCTCTGATCAAACTCAATTTATGTTAAATATACAGACACATAACTTTTTGTCTGTGTCTCTGACTACTCTCTTCAACTGCATCCATACTAGCAAACTGCACAGGTCCAAGGTGTGAACTCCAGCACTGCCCTGCAGCACCCAAACCATTAGACTTTTCCTGTGCTCTTTGCCCTGGCTTTGCCCCCTCCTAACTAGCCCTCGTCCAGGCATGGTTTGGGAGCTAGCAAGGGCCAGCGGCTCTTCTCCATAAACAGTAAGAATGAAGCCATGCTGTGTGGGAGGGTGCAAGCGAGAAAGTTTAGCCACATGGACACAAGCTGTGCTGTGCATATTGCCTCAAGGGTCGGAGAATGAGCCTTGACCTTGTCTCATTTATAAGCACAGGCATAGTTACCATAGTGCCCTTGCAATTGTAAGAAAATGTGCAAAATACTTAGATACACATTTTCAATTACTTGAAAGGTCTCCTTCCCCTTGTGCATCCACCAGGGTTGTTTTTAAGTCCAGATGTTAGTACTTGCACATAAGTACTAACGTAAGTTTTATTGCCATTCACATATGTCTGAATTTGTTTGGACAAAGGTTCTTTTGTGCTGGAGGCTTAGCACTTCGGGAGCCAGGGGTTTGCCCTCAAAACAGTTTTTTCTTGACTGTAATTAATATCTAATTTATGGTGTAGAGGAGGAGAAAGGGAAGTTTGTTGTTTAGATTTTTGACTCATTAGCTTTATTCTGTGAGCAAATGAGTACCTCTGTGTACAGGGATGCTTACACATACAGTTTATGGCATGACTTGAGCTGAATTATGAAATCTTTATCACCAAAGCAGGGTAAACTTGGCTGTTTGCTTCTGCCCATAGTTTTATAAATCAGTTTGTTCAATTCACTGAAATGGCAGAAAACTAAAAAGGGAAAAAAGTTACTGTTTGGATTTGCAAGTGATATCAGCTTACTCTTGACTGCGCAAGAGAAGAGATCAAGTTGAAGGGTGTGGGTATGGGGATAGGTAGAAGCGGGGAAAGAAGGATCAAAAGAAGAGAAAATCAGGGAAGAAGGGAGGAAAATCTTGGTGAAATCTTGCTTTTCTGGATGATGGGAAGAGGTGGATGACTTCAAAGAATAATTCAGTTCAGGAATCCAGGACGCCTATTGTAGGATGGGATTAATTGCCTTGTGATGGTGATTGTCTCCACCTGTTAGTGACACAGGGCATTTCATAATCTAGTTTAAACTAATCTCTTGAATTTTAGGCTAGGCCTGACATTAGGTGAAGCATGATGTTGGACCAGTACATGTAACATTATCAATGTGTGAGAAGGACTGATACTCCACGATAAAGATGAAGTGGGGATTCCTACCTGCTTAGTCTCAATCAAAGTTTGTCTTCCTTCTGTTAGTGGAACTAATATTTGGTATCTTGAATGATATAAAAATTGATTAGCAGATGATATAAAAACTGATTAGCAGAAGCATTTCTTGATGCTAAAATCCATTGGTCACCACATGCTCCCACACCAGCTATGGTTGATGTCCCTCATGCAGGTAACATGAAGATGAGTAGTGCAGCTTGAGGGAAGGGATGCCGTCTAGAGGGATCTTGACAGCCTTGAGAGGTAGGCCCATGTAAACCTCATGAAGTTCAACAAGGCCAAGTGCAAGGTCCTGCACCTGGGCACTCCCCAGTATCAATACAGATTGCAGGGTGAAAGGATTGAGAGCAGCCCTGTGGAAAAGGGCTTGGGGATACTGGTGGATGAAAATTGGATGTGAGCTGGCAATGCGCCCTTGCAGCAGCTGCCGCCCCCCACGCCCCCTTTTTTTTTCCCCCCCCCCCCCCCCCCCCCCAAAAAAAGCCAATTTTACTCTGGGCTGCATCAAAAGAAGCCTGACCAGCAGGCTGAGGCATGTGATTCTACCCCTCTACTCCACTCTGGGAAGACTCTACCTGAAGTGTTGCATCCAGCTTTGGGGGCCGCAGTGCAAGAAAGACATGGACCTGCTCAAACAGGTCCAATGGAGGTCTTTGAAAATGTTTAGAAGGCTGAAACACCTCTCTGATGAAGAAAGGCTGAGAGTGTTGGGGTTGTTCAGCTGGGAGAAGGCTCTGGAGAGACCTTATTGTGGCCGTTCAATACTTGAAGGGGGCCTGTAAGATAAACAGTGAGATACTTTTTACCAAGGCTTGTAGTGACAGGACAAGGGGCAATGGTTTCAAACTGAAAGAGGGTAGATTTAGATTAGATATAAGGAAGTAATATTCAATGATGAGGGTGGTGAGACACTGGTGAGACACTGGAACAGGTTGCCCATAGGAGTTGTGGATGCCCCATCATTAGAAGTGGGACCAGGTTGGATGGGGCTTTGAGTAACCTGATCTGAAAGGTGTTCTTGCCCATGGCAGGGGGTTTGGAACTAGATGATCTTTGAAGGTCCCTTTCAACCCAAACCATTCTATGATCCTATGATTTGAACTCCTGAACTCAAGATTTGTTTTATACATCACATCTCTTTGCAATTCTCTTTCGCAGAATTAAGGTTTGTTGTTCTAAGCGTCTCTGTTAGGTCAGGAAGACAGTCTGGGAAAGCATGCAAAGTGTGAAATAAAGAATAACCCTGAGCTATAAAGGATTCCTCAGTGTGAAACATTTAATCAGCAGAGTGGTTTCTGTTTGGAGTTCAGGTGCATTAATGATAGCCTTATCCACTGGCCTGCTGTTGTACTGGAGCTCTCAGCATTGTCTGCTTTGAAAGGCCATTTCAGGTCTTCAGACTGGTGGTGATATTGCTTTTCTTCTGACATTGTGTACATAACGGTCCTGAAGTGGTCATGTATACCAGGAACCACTATGTTACATCAGAGCCTTTAAGAGGGCGTATAAACTCCCATGGAAAATACAGAATGGAACACAGTAGAAGTATACTGGGATACTTGTTTTTTCCCACAGGACACTTTTAACAGTTCAGACAGGTCTCTCTGAAGTCCCCACTTTGATCATTGCCTATAGACTCACCTTCTGATATGTCCTTTGTAGCTCAAACAGGATTTGGTCCACCCTCAGGATTTACCAGCTCCATGATGTTTTTTAAGGGTTGATTTTTTTCACGCTTCTGATTGTTTGGCAGTTATGGGATCTTTCTGTTACAGGTTTCCAGCATAGAATCAGAGATTAGTTTTCTCTGTTGGTGGTGTTACAAGCCAAGCTCTGAGCCCTTGGCAGTTCTCCGAATTTCTCATCATCATCTTGAATTTAGATTTCATGATAATTAGGATGCCAGAGTTGGACAGTGAGAGTGGGCAATCTGATCGAACCCCCCACTGCGTAAGTTACTATTTTTAAAGCTGTCTGCATGCTGTGAAAACAGACTGGGAAGGAAGGTCCTCAGATTGTTAAAGGTGAAGGAGTTTTCTTTAACAAGGCACTTCTGAGTGGTTTGCAAACCACATCTGGAATGTTAGCAGGACATAGCAGAGTGTGTGGTCACTTACCACTGTAAAGAGGAATTAAACAGACTGCAGAATTAAACTGTTCTGTAGATGCACGTTACTGAAAGTTGCTCCCTGATTGTTTTTATGGCAAGACTAAAGCCGTGCTCCAGTGCAATGTGGGCTGGTTTGCTCCCTGAATAATTTTTGGTTCTCAGTGCTTTCAGACACTGTGGGAGGGAAGGAACCTCAAGCCAAAATGGGGCACTAGTCACTACCAGATGCTGGGCTTCCTTGTGTGCCAGGAAGTGGGGGGTAATAAATCACAGCCAGGCATGTGTTGGGGGTGACAGCTTATGCGCATGTGATTGCCATTAATGACTTGCTTTGCAAGGGCAAGCGAGAATGAATGAAAATAACAAGGCAGTAAACAAAGACAGGCTTGGTGTGGGGGGGGCTTCATGCTGGTTTCTAGAGGCAGAGTGGTAACACATACTAACTTACATTTTGTCTCCGTGCGACACATGCAAGTGCAGAAGTGTTGTAACTAGGCTTCAGGAGTCAGGGCTATGAGAAAGGAGCATTGCCATGAAATAAACACATGCAAAATACCTTTAGTTAGGTTAAAGGGTCTTCCTAGCTAGTCTCAGAGAAAGGATTGTATGGAAAAGACTCCATTGCCTGCTTAATATACTGTTTATGATCAGGTGGACCTGCCTGCCTTTTCTCTCATTTACTTTTTTTCCCCCAAGTGATCTACAGCATTAAGAGCAGTAACATACCCAGAGCCAAACCAGGTAAAATAAACCATGATTCTTGCAGAGGGTCCAGGCAGAACTCCACCACAGATAGGCAAGGAAATAGGATCATAGGATCATAAGGCATAGGGTAATTCAGGTTGGGAGGGAGCTCTGAAGAGCTGCGAGGGCAGATTGGGTTGCTCGAGGCTTTAGAGGAGGTGACATATAGGATGTTGGAAAATGGGACCAAAGCTGAGTCTCCTGCCACTTTCAAATTGTAAAGGAAAAGAAACTTTTTACTCTTTGAATTGTCCCTTGCATAGGGACAGTTTTGGCTCAGTTGTAAAGGGAATGCAGTGAAAATGTATGTGGAGAGGTGTTATCAAAAAGTCACTGAGAGCAAAGACAGGCCACGCTTGAGGGTTGCCTGGTAAATCTGTGTGTTGGTGCAAGCTGGTCTGCAGTAGATACAGGCGTTTACAGGATATCTGTAGGAATTAGACATGGGCCTTTCTTTCTCTGTGCATGCTGAAAATCTCAGCCTTTAGCTTTGGCTCAATCTAGTTTTAAGCAAGATGTTTCTGTCTGAACCACAATTAAAGAGTTTTGAGCTTGCCATACAGTCATCTTCAGCTAATACTGTACATGTAGATATGGATGCAGCACAATTGCAGGGTGAAAAGCCCCTTAAATTGTCTGTGTTGGCAATGCAGGGTCTGGGATGGGAAGAGAGGGAGGACTAAAATCTAGGACAGCTGGCTTCTGGAGGACTGGCCCAAAGCAAGACAGAGAATTTAAAAAGTGATGCCTAATTCAGGGAATTCCTTAGAGACAGCAGGGTGAGACAGCAAGAGGGACACCAGCTAGGGGAAACAGAAGGAAGAGCG
>NW_010403998.1:44531-53739 GCF_000710305.1 Buceros rhinoceros silvestris | reverse complement strand
GCGTTGGCTGCATGAGTACATGGGGAAGAGCTGGGAGGGGGCCAGACGAGTTTGGCAGAAAAGAAAGGAGTCTCGTGGTGTCGAGATCAGAGGAATTACTACCTTAGTGTGCAAATAAATACTAATAGTAATGCAGGAATTGGTAGTATAGTGTATAAGCCATGTTTGGAAAAACATGAAGTTAAGTATTCTTAGAAACAGAGTCGAAGATGCACGTTTTAGCATAATGGGAATCTCATTGTGCATACATTTAGACATTTACTCCAGTGCAGCCAGTGTTTTATGAAGGTCACAGGTCCATTGACAGAGCTTAAAAGCCAGAAGTGACCATGGGATCATCCAACATGACGTAATATGTGTTATTACATCATATCAAGTTGCTTTTATACTAAGCTCAGTACAATAAATTGGGGTTCAGGCCTGCTTTGGAAAACCCACAAGAAGGACAAGTCACCTGTGGCAGTGAGAGTAAAGGTTGGTGGTCCTGACTGTTCAAGACTTGCTCTGTGTCTCTCATCTGGGATGTGCCCAGATAGTTGATCTTGTTATGACTCCCTCAGCGAGACTGAGGTGTTCGGTTGAAGCTGGTAGTTTCTTTCTCTTAATACATCAAATCAAGTCATCTTTCACAGGCTCCATGTTGATACACTAAACATCTTGTTCTTTCCATTTTCCAGCATAAAGCATTTTTTCAGGTCTTAAATCACACCACTGCCTCATCTCTGCTGCTTCTTTCACCTTTTTTTCACATCAGAACAAATGGACTGCCTGAATTATACATGGTGTTTCAGTTTCAGTCTTATCCGTGCAATGCAGGTGAGCTATCATGTCCTGTCCCTAAAATACTCCTCCTTGTTCTGTCGTCAAGTAATGTGCCACAGCCAGAGCATTGCACTGTGTATTCTTTATCACCTGTGACCTCTGCGTCTTTTTCCAGTGCTGCTGCTCCCCACGTACTACAGCTCCTCCATCCTTTAGGTGCAGTTTGACTTGACTCCTGCCCTGCTGCTGTGCTGAATGATGGTTTGCTGCCATAGTTATGTGGACATGAACAGGCTGAGCTCATCGACCCCAGCACTCTCTGTGCCTAACTGCCTTCAAACAGATTTTTCAGTTGGAGGATATGTTTTATATCTGAACAATTAAAGATTTAGTGCTTCCCCTAAGGTTCTTTTAGGACCAGATTTTTTCATTGAATTGTTTGTCTAACTCCATCCTCACATGCAACTTCCTACCGTGACACAAAATTTAACTATGCAGTGTTTACATTTATTCAGAGGCATTCTGTTCCCTGGGGTTTTTTTAGTTCATTAGCATTAAGTTTACATTTATTACAATATATTCAGGGTCTGCTAATTTTCTAATATTGTAGTCCTCCACATTGGCATAAGCTGTCTCATATTCTGTGGATGTGCTGGGGCTGTGCTCGCCTCTACTATGTGAGTTATTTTAAATTTTTTAATTTTAATCTATGGCAGTGCAGGGCATACAAAATGTTGCTAAAGCATAAAATTGCAGCAGGCAGGGAATTGATGTGTGTGTAATGTCGAAAGGAATGAATTAAAATGGTGAGTGATTGCTCAGTGAAGTGTGTGGATGATAAGGAATGCACAGACAAACTCAGATGGCATTTTTAGAAAAATCCTAAATTCAGGCAATTAATAATGGTTCTGTCTGAAGGAAATTTGCATGTACAGTAAATTTGACATGCAGAATCCTTTGAACTTGTATTCGCTGTTATGGTTTGCCCTGCAAGTGAGGGTGCATGTAAGTATTTCAAGCAAGTAATGATCATTTTGTCTCAAGCTCCCGAAGAAAAAATACCTTCTTTGGAGAGCTTTGAAAAATACCATTAATCATCACTGCTTCCCCTACAAGAAAGAATGGTTTTGAGATTAGGGCTTTGGAGGGGCACTTGGAGATCTGGTTTGTGTTTCCCAGTCTGTCACAAACATTTGTACACCTCCAGGTTTTATTTCAAAATAGTTTATCTAGCAGCTCAGTAGAAACAGAAATAACCGCATTTTCAAATGCAATAATTTTGTTAGGTACTGAGCTCTCTGTAAACTCCTTTGCAGCTATGGGAGTTCTTGAAAAGACTAAATGTGTCTATCTGTACCAAGTTCCTACTTTAAAATAGGAATAGTCTCTTTCTTTGACCATTTTACTTTCATTTTCCCTTTCCTTTCTGCGTTGAACATAAGAATTTTGGAGCAGGGACACTCTTAAACTACATTTGTGTGGTTCCAGGGAGGACTTCAGCCTTGTTTTTGCCTTTGGATACAATTATTATATTAATCCTAATTTGAAGTAATTTAGTCTAAAAAGAAAAGTCTTGGAAGAGAGTTGGTTAGTAGTTTGCAGGCACAAAAAAGCTGTGGCAGACATGGGGTTGACTGCCTGTTCTTAACCACCTTCCTGGAGAGGATAAGAACATAAATTGTAGCAAAGGAAATTTGAATTTTATATTTAAAAAATATTAGATGGTGAAAAGAGGGTAGTCCTGGAAGAGTCTGGATGGTAGTTGTGGGGTCTACATCACCGCGGTCTTTAAAAGCAAGCTAGATCGAATCCTGCTACAGGACCAGAAGGATGGACTAGGTGATCCCGCACAGTCTTTTTCAGCCTTATTACTCTGTTACCGTCAGCTCTGTTTTGCAGATGACTCAGGTCAATCTAGTGACTTGCCTAAAACCACCGTAGTGCGGTATTCATAAGGCCAGGATTTCCTGTGCTTCTCCTCTGACTATTTGCCAATAGATCTCTCCTCAGGCTTCTCTTCAGCAGTGCCAGAAGCTAACGCTGCTCTTTCACTTTGGGATATTTTTTTCCTGAAGCACAAAACCCTACCTTGAAATATGAGTTTTCCAACAGTGAAGGCGGTCTTTTGTTTTCATACAGAACTTAAGGCAGGACAGGAGAAGGTGCTTGGTTTTCGGTGACACTACCCACATGTGATTTTTGGCTGTGTATGCAGAGCATGGAGTGGAAAGCCTTACTCTGCAGCTGGTTTCGTTCTACAGCACAGGACTCCCAGCCAGATTTCTGAGGACGATTTAAATCAGCTCAGACTCTGGCTTGCTCTCTCTTGTGCAAATGGGAAGGTATGAGCATGTGAGTTGGGGGTCTTATTCCTTACCAGAATTTCCTGAGTTAGGTGTTAATGAATGGCAATGAAAGGGCACTGCTCAGAGCACAGGGGCTGCACCTGTGCTGGAAAATAAAACATGCCAAAGCCTCTCTGGTCTTGGAGGAGATTGGCGCAACAGGATGTCTACCTAGCCAGATGTTCTTCCTTCAAAACAGGGTAGTCGCATGTATCCCAACTGCCTGAGGGTAATGATCCAGGCTATGGCCAGCCATGATTGGGGAGATCGCTGTTTGACACTGGCCAAGTTTCTGTCAAGGACTATGTGAACATTTTAAAGAGTACAAATGATCATTTGCTAGTGCTTGGACCAATGCCCTGAGCCTCTTTAGTTTGCAAGGAGAGGTGCAAACCATAGCAGGACCTACAGCAGCAGTGCCAGCAGACTAGGCACTTGGAGAAAGTGCCAGCAGACTAGGGAGCTGCTGGGAGGACCGTGCAGCTGAGCTCTGTAGAACACTCTGGAATTCCACCCTGGTGGGGCAGCATATAACACAGGTGAAGCCTGGACCGACCCAGCAATTAGTGATTCCCACTGGAAATCTGGTGTTCTAACCTTCTTCTAAACTGATGACAAAAACTCCCTTCACTTCTCCCGGTGCTTTGGCCAGATATCCAGCTTCTCACTCTGGAGCGCCCAGGCAGGCTGGGTGCCATCTAACCCCATCTCTCCTTGTGTTGCGCTTGCTCTGAGAGCTGGCAGTGCTTGTGATGTGAGCCCTGCACACCCCTAAGATCTGGTGGCTAGGCTGAGCATGCCCACGCACTTAAGGTACTGTGCTGCTTGGGAAACATTTTGATTTGGTTCATTTCTGAGGAGAAACAGATGGTAATTGTCAGCTATAGACCAAGGCTGTTTGAAGGCTTTAAAAAGAAATGTTTTCTCCTTGACAAAGAATTGCTTTCATTCAATCAGACTTGATGGGTATGCTTGTATGGCACCGGAATATTTGAATCTAATATGCAAATCCAATTTACTTTGTCTTTTGTGGTTACCAGGTTATACACTCTGCTATACACTTCAGTTCTGTTGCAGGCAGACACATAGGACAGGTCTCTGAACAGTTCATTGCCTTTTGCATTTGTCTTACAAGTGGGGACTGATGAGGATGGTGCAGCTGACAGCCCTGTAGCCGGGAGTGGATGTGCTCTGGTTATCTGCCAATGCAGGCTCAGCCATGTAAGCTTCCTGCACATGTCACCTGCCTGTCATGAGCTTGTTTCTGAAGGACCACTTCTGGGTATGAAAGTTGTGCCATCCTGGGGTAGAGGTATCATTCATTATGCCTTTGGCATGTAAACTGTGACAGCCAACAAGTCTTCCCATTAGCATTGCTTGTAATTATGACTTTTCCTAAGGGTAGCACATTCGTTTCACATAATTCATCACTCAGACATCATCTTTTGCCTTTTCTACATAATTTTTGACTGACATCTGTGCAGTGCTTGAATCCCAATCTGTTGATGTTGATCTGTTATATGGCCAGCTGATTGGTTGTGTCCACCCAGGGAAAGGAGCAATCCCTGTGTCCAAACCTTCCTCCCAAGAGGCCGGGACATGGTCTGGCTCATGCTGGCCTGGCAGTCAGAAACCTCAGCTAACTCCATTCACATTCCACAGTCGTTACTTCCACACTATGAACACAGAAGGGTGCAACTGTTTTGAATTTTCTCTGTATTCGTAAAGAGAAAATAAAATGATTCTTAATCAAATAATTGTGAGTGCTTTGTTTGATTAAGCCCCGTATTTATCAGCAGCATTTTTACAGCTTTTTGCTGCAATTAGCATTAAAACTGGAGCACAGAACAAAGGAGGCAGAAGAAGACTGGGTTCAGGACTAGTTGCACAGCCAGCTTTTAATTCTCCTCCTGACAGTCCATCTTTCATGGTGGCTTGTGTCTATCTGTGTGCACGTGTCAGCCCTAGCAGGAGCCAGTGTAAGACCTCCTCCTGAGATACATCTATGCCAGGGTGTCTAGGGGCAAGATGGCTATTAACAATTATTTCTAGGAGGAGTTTCTGCGCTCTAGAGTTGGAGGCAAACCTGGAAGCACAGCCGTGGAAAGCTTGTCACCCAGAGAAGAGAAATACCTGCATTTAGGTTGGGTGGAAGGTTTCTGTCTCAAAAAAGCTGGAGTGCTTGTAAATCTCTGGCTGTTGTGGCAGTGGGGAGATGCTATGGCTCCACATGCTCAGCACTGATGTGGATTTACTTCTCCAGCACTGTTTCTTCTGTTGGTTTTCCTGACAGTGCAATCAGGGTCTTCCTTGCTGGAAAACCCCTGATGAATATCAACAGAAGAACAAGGAAATAAATAAATGCAAAACATGTCTGTAAGAGATGTCCTTTAAACAGCTGGAGGTGCTGGTCTGAGGGAGGTCCATCAGAAAATGAACTTTTGGTTTTAGTCAGTCAAATTGAGAGGGAAAAGGAATTTTAATACCAGACTATAAGATCACATTTTTGCAAAAATGCAGTCACGATGAATTGTGTACAAGTGTGCCTCTAAAGCCTTGCCTAGAGGGGAACGAATAGGGGACGAGAGTTTCCACATCGGAAGTTATGTTTTATCTGTGCAGTTGGTTCTAGCACAGCCATGACTGGAGAAAAGCACCGATGGGAAACCAAATGCTCGATACAAGCAAGGCTTGCAAATGAGTTCCACTGTAATTTTACAGAGTGGTATTTCGTAACAGTATTTCTCCTATGAGAAATCATAGGAACCCAAGAGCACGGGGGAGGCTAGCTGTGCATCTGTCATCTATTTTAGCTCTCTGTCATTTGCATCATTTAATTGCAATATGGAAAGATTAAAAGTCAAAGATTTCCCTTTGACATAAGAAGGAGCGACATGTATGGATGAATTTGGCCGAATAGACTATTTTATCCAGCCATCTGTCCCTTAAACTCTGCTGGTCTCTTTAATGAACGAGGTGCCCAGTATAGTATCCTTTTACAATAACATGAGGCTGCTGGACTCTCTAAAACAACGTTTTTTGTTCTTTTGTTGTTTAAAGGGAGGAGCATTAGAGAAAGAAACGGTAATATGTTTCTTTCCTGTTTCTGGGCAGTAGCAGCTCTACGCTGTGCTAATAAAGTAGTTTGATAAGAGTGTTCAGCTTGGGCTGGCTGAGTTCAGGCTCTTTGCTTTCTTGGTGCAGACTGAGCACTGCTCTCCGTGTAGCTCTGACAAGATGAGGGGATGTGTACTGCTCCACAAGGGCAGATGGTGCAGCACAGATGACCCATTAGAGACAGGTCACTCTGTGTAAATTCCATTCTTTCATTGCAGGCATGGCTGAAACGCAAATGGAAGGACAGTTCAGGGGTGGCCAGGTGAATTTTTTTTCAGCCATCTTCTTTCCCTGTGGAGCATTTCAGCATTCAATGTTTCTTCAGGGCTGTCCATTCATGTAGCACAGAGCTGATAACATCCCCGAGCTGAATATGTGTCATGGCCCTGTGTCCGGGCACCATCCCACAGGACTATCCCAGCTTCCTTTGCTGAGAACAGGCAGCAAATCCTCCTCTTTTCTTGTCTTAACACATCTTCAGGTCATCAGATCCCACATCTACTGTGTGGCTACAGACCTGTGATTTCATGTCCCAGATGCTTTCAGCTTTCAGCCCTGGGGAGCAGTGCTGACCTCCCAAGCTAAAACAGCTGCTTAGTCTTCTGTGTTTGACCTCTGGAATTAACTGAGTATGTCTGCACTGATAATCAAAATAGGGTCAAAGCCCGGGATCTCCCGACACTGGAACTCAACGGACCATCCTGATAAGCTGCGGAAATGATATTTGGCGTTGCATGGTACTGATGTGGCTTTGAAGTTAGCATTGGACACGAGCTATTCCCAGCAGTCATTTTGGATGGAACCACCCTGCATCGAGTGCTAAAAGAATTTAATGGCACAAAGGCTGTCAGACTGTGCCATTTTGGATGGAGCCACCCTGCATCGAGTGCTAAAAGAATTTAACGGCACAAAGGCTGTCAGACTGTACCAGGGGAATTGCGTGTTTAATTTCCCTGCGTCACAGCAACCACAGTTTACTTCTTCCAGGATGTGTAAGAGTGGAGGCTAGTGCTTCTCCTGTCTCTGACAGTTCCAAAGATCAGAGGATCTTTATTTTATCTATCACAACATCTTCACAGGTCTAAACAGAACACCACAAAGACCACACGCATTTCCTTTCCTAGGTTTCCTCATCACTTCAGGCGTACTTTATGTGAAGGTCAGGGTCTGCTAACAAGGTCAGGGTCATCTCCTACACAAGGGTTCTTCTCTAGGTCACAGCTTCCCTCTTCCTCTACAGTCAGGTGCTCATTGACTGCAGATAACTCTGGATGTTGTATATTTAGTCTCTGACCTTTTGGAAGAAGATAATCAAAACAAGACATCCTTAGATGACATGAGGTCCCCACTGAGGAATAATAATACTTTCTGCCTCTGAAGATCATCAGTGGAAATGCAAAGTGTGAGGGTAGACATGCTCTTTGTGCACAGCAAGCAGTACTAATCACTTCATTGCCTGCTTGACCCACAGGGAAGCAGGCAGGCTGGGTCTCAGACTCCAAGGCCAGGAAGACCCAGTCTTGCTATTCGTCTCACCTTTGCCCTTTCAGTCCTGTGACAGCAGATTTACAGGGTGGTACAAGTTGCATGAGGACTGGTGCAAGACCCTGCTTTGCAAACTGCAGTGATTGCCCTTGAAAGAGTCTGGGAGGCTGTTTACGGGTGATACGTTGGATATACGTTCATGAGATGCCTGTGTTTGAATGGTGGTGTATCCATTTCACTCCTCTTATCAGCCAGCTATATGGAGACTAGACTGATGACAGGTGTTGATTTCCAGCTCTGTGAAATTTGGCTGCAGATCTGTCCTTAGGTGCCTCCAAAGGGAGGGAAAAGATTAGAAAGGCTAAAGCCCAGCTTGAGCTTAGTCTGGCCACCCCCATAAGAGACAACAAAAAATGTTTCTATAAAGACATTAAGAGCAAAAGGAGGGCTAAGGAGAATCTCCATTCTTTGCTGGATGTGGGGGAAATGTAGTGACCAAGGATGAGGAAAAGGTATGAGGTACTGAATAGCTTCTTCACCTCAGTCTTTAATGGTAAGACCAGCTCATGGAGTGCTCAGCCTCTTGAATGAGAAGGCAGGGGTCGAGAGCAAAATCAAGGCCCCGTAATCCAAGAGGGAATAGTAAACGAACTACTGCACCAATTAGATGTGCACAAGTCTATGGGGCCAGATGGGATCCACCCAAGAGTTCTGAGGGACCTGGTGAAAGTGCTCACCAAGCCACTTTCCTTCGTTTACCAGCAGTCCTGGCCAGCTGGGGAGCTCCCGGTTGACTGGAGGTCAGCTAATGTGACACCCCTCTACAAGAAGGGCTGGAAGGAGAACCCAGGGAACTAGAGACCTGTCAGCCTGACCTTGGTGCCCTGGAAAGTCATGGAGAGCCCATCCTGAGTGCCATCATGTGGCACATGCAGGCCAGCCAGGTGACCAGGCCGAGTCAGTATGGCTTTATGAAAGGCAGATCCTGCTTACCAACGTGATTCCCCTCTATGACAAGGGGACCAGCTTAGTGGATGAGGGAATAGCTTTGGATGTTGTCTACTTGGACTTTTGTAAGGCCTTTGACACAGCTTCCCTCAGTATTCTTGGGCCAGAATGGATAAAAAACTGACTGGAGGCTGGGTCCAAAGAGTGGTAGTGAATGAAGTTAAACCCAGTTGATGGCTGGTCACCAGTGGTGTTCCTCAGGGTTCACTTTTGGGGCCTGTCCTCTTTAACATCTTTATCAATGATCTGGATGAGGGGATGGAGTGCACCCTCAGTGTGTTTGCAGAGGACACCAAGTTGGGTGGGTGTTTTGATCTTGAAAGTTGGAAGACTCTGCAGAGGGATCTGGACAGGCTGGATCAGTGGGCTGAGGTCAACTGTATGAAGTTCAAGAAGGTCAGTGCCGGGTCTTGCCCTTAGGCCACAACAACCCCCTGCAGCGTTACAGGCTTGGGGAGGAGTGGCTGGAAAGCTGCACAGTGGAAAATGAC
>NW_010403998.1:32017-44420 GCF_000710305.1 Buceros rhinoceros silvestris | reverse complement strand
TCCTGGGGGTGTTGGTTGACGGCGGCTGAATATGAGCCAGCGGTGTGCCCAGGTGGCCAAGAAGGCCAACGGTGTCCTGGCTCGTACCAGAACTAGTGTGGCCATCAGGAGCAGGGAAGTGATTGTCCCCCTGTACTCAGCACTGGTGAGGTCACACCTTGAGTACTGTGTCCAGTTCTGGGCCCTTCACTTCAGGAAGGGTGTTGAGGTGCTGGAGCAGGTTCAGAGAAGGGCAACAAAGCTGGTGAAAGGTCTAGAGATCAAGTTCTATGAGAAGCAGCTGAAGGAACTGGGGTTGTTTAGACTGGAGAAAGGGAGGCTCAGGGGAAACCTTATTGCTCTCTACAACTACCTGAAAGGAGGCTGTAGTGAAGTGCGGTTTGGTCTCTTCTCCCATATAACAAGTGACAGGATGAGAGGAAATGGCCTCGTTGCACCAGGGGAGATCTAGGTTAGACATCAGGCAAAACGTCTTTACAGAGAGTCATTAAGCATTGGAACGGGCTGCCCAGGGAGGTGGTGGAGTCCCCATCCCTGGAAGTGTTTAAAAGCCGTGTAGATGTGGTGCTGAGGGACATGGTTTAGGGACCCTGGCAGTGCAGGGTGAACAGTTGGACTTGATGATATTAAAGGTCACTTCCAACCAGATGATTCTGTGATTCAAAGCTTGTATTGCTCTTGGGAAATTGGGCAGGCAGCTCTTTGCCCCGGCTGCTGTACAAGCACAAAGATGACATTTCTTCTACATACTGTGTTTTTAATTAGAGTGCCTCTGTTTCACAATGTACCTTACTTTGAACTCTATTTGTCTTAGACTTTCCATAACCTGGGACATAATTGGAAGTGAATTATTTGCTCAAGGGTGAAGAAAATAGCTTTCATGCAAAATTTTTTTAAATAGAGCTTTTTTGGGATAGTTTCTTTATTTTTCACAAAGAAAAGTCTGAAGCAACTCCAAGATGGAAAGCTCTGACTAAGCAGGATAGTGGGCCAGTTCTCACCCTCCCCCGTAACAAGAATTTTATTGGGATGGTAGAGGTGTAAACAAGGTGGTAATGTAACAGATTTCTGCACTGGACTTGTTGAAGTTCCTTGAACTGGGAAGAGTTAGGAAGGAGGTTTACCTGAGAATAAATGAGAGATTAATCTCTTACCTTGTTCCACTGAGACAGCTAATGCTTTGATCTTTGCTCAGTTATTTGTTTGTACTCCCGCTGTGCCTAGGAGTCATGGGCATGAATCACAGCCCCCTCCTGCCTGGCTGAGGCCAGTTTTAATACTTTAGTATCTGATATAACTCCTATCAGCAGTCTGCATCTGCTAGTCAACAAGTTAACAACTATTTTTCTCCTCTAACTGTTATGGTCTCATGCAGTTATTAGAATTAAGGTAATTAAGGTGGATTACTTCAGGTGTTAAGTAATGCGGTTGGTTATTGGAACTGCAATTAATAACATCTTGTCACTATAACCCAAGCAGGTTGTGAGGTAGATTTTATCCTGTGCAGTTGCATTGATAAGGATTCGTTTTCCTTCGGAGGACCAGCCACTCTTATTTGTGAGCTGAGCAAATGCTGCAGCATGTGTATTTACAGAGACAGGCAGTCTCTCCGTTGGTATGAACTGGGCTCATCCCAGCATGGGACAGAAATACTTTGAAGGACTGTGTTTATGAGCTTCTTTGTTGTTTACAGGGTCTCGTAAACCATCCCTGTCTATACCACCTCCTGGAAATTTGTTTGTTAAAGGGTTACTTGTTCAAAAGATGTTCACAGCCTCTTTGTGTTGGATTAATCCTTTCATCTGATGATAAGTTAGCAGGATGGGTGCGCTCAAGATACCCAGTAGAAGGGACAAATACTGCAACACAGAGCGTTATATTCCACTTGGAAGAAGTGGCAACTTAAACTGAGTGCATGCCAGATAAAGGGTCTGCGCGGGGTTTAAGTTACTAGTAGCAAAGGTATGTGATAAAGTTGGTTTGTTTTTTTTTCCTTTTTTTATCAAAGAGTCGCAAAAAGTAAGCCTAAAGATAGAGGTGCTACAGCACAAAGGGAGTTCCTTGGCTCTGAGTTAGCAACCTCGGGAATATGGAATAAGAAACACTTTTAAACACATGGAAGATTAAGATGCGTCTCCATTTACACTTTTTAACTGATTGACTTCAGTCCTTTTGAAAGATGAGGCAGGAGAGATGGCAGTTGGTGGGCATTGCTACCGAATCAGGCAGAAACTGGACCATGCTGCTAGAAAGGGAGTGTTGCTGATCTTGCCAGAATGACCCCTCTGGGGCTAGGCTGCGGTGGGAACCTAGTGAATCAAGTATTACAGCTAGCTAGGATGTGCCAGAGACCTGCTAGTCTGTTAGAGATGTCTCAAGGGAGTCCCAAGTAGTCCTGGAGAAATTTCTACACTAACTGGTGGGTGGGATTTGGTTCACAATCGTTTAGCTCCATTAACTTTGGAAAAAGTGAGATAAGCCTTTTGCCCAGCAATGTCCTATACCTATATATACATATATATATATATAACTTGCGTACTTGCAGCTCAGTCTTGCAAAGCTTTCCTTGCACTACTGCAGGTATTTAACTGAGAGATTAGTCAGCCATCTATATAATCAATGTAGGGGTGAATTAGCCACCTCCCATCCCAGCAAAGTCCCTTCAGTTAGGTGGCATGACTCCCGGTATCATCTGAGATACGGGTATTCGTATAAATGAATATTAATTACATGTGTGGAGAGTGGAAAAAAACAGACCAGTGTGCATGAAATATTGTCTTTCCTGAACATTTAATGAAGCCTAATAGAAACAAACATTTAACTTTAAAAACATTGTGTTCGCTTAAAAAAAAAAAAAAGTACTGGAGAGCTGCCACAAGCATCCAGCACTGCATATTCCCACAGTTTTCCCCGTGCTCCTAGACTGTGCTGGTGGAAGTAGCTGTAGGGCAAGTTGCATAAGAGCGTAGGGTAGGTGCTCACTAACATCCTCACTGGGCTGAAACAAAACCCTGGCATTGTTTTCCATGGCATGTGTGTGCTTTTATGTGGCGTCAGGATAGTGACTATAATTTGCTCTTCCACAAAACTGGCAGTTACTCGCAGTAGCAATTGTAGGAACACTTGAGCTTGCAGTCCTTCCTTACTGCTCCCTCAGGATATGCATGGAAGCAAGATGATGCATGCTACGTGTTTTTCTACCAATAATAATAATAATGAAAAGATACATAAACCATGCGAAGAACTTTTCACAGTCTGCAAGCCAGATAATTTAAGGCTGGTGCTGTGTGTTAGAGAGGCTCTGCCAGTTAAATGTACTGCTTTAAAAAAAACAGGAGAGGTTTAATACTCTCGTAATTAAAAATCATCTGTAGGGTTTTTCCTCAAACTTTCCACTGCGCTCAGGAAGTCTCAGCCCCAAAGGAGGATGTCTCAGCCCCAAAGGAGGATGTCTCAGCCCCAAAGGAGGATGTCTCATAGGTTACGACCATGTGAATAGAAGGATTTATATTGAAAACAGTTTTGCCACTTCGTTCATAAATCTTGTGTTTCAGGTTTATTAGTGTAGCCTGACTTCTCATATAAGCCAAGTCCTGAACAACAGGAGCCAATGATTCCTGCATCAAGTTCTGCATCTTGAACTAAATTGTATTTTTGTTCAGTAGATATTAATCTGCGTGCATCTGTGTATAGCTGAAGGACATTTAGCGCTGTAGCTACCTCACTCAGTTCTGTTCACTTCTGGTCTTTATTCCAATGCTGTTGATAACCTTTCTTTGTGCAGGGTTTCCAGTGTGGGCACCTCTTGGGATCCTGGGAACTACAACCCTGAGTCAACCATGTGACCAGACAAAATCACTGCCTTTAATGGCAGAGGTTACTGGCTGCTCTCTGAAGACATTCCTCAGCTCATTTTATCAAGCCACCCCTATCTTTTTTGAAAAAAGTTTCTAGCCCCTTGTCTAGTTCTCTGTTGTTTGATTACCAAGAGGAAAAGCTGATGAACTGATAAAGAACTAGCGTGCGCTGTCAGATAAGTAGCACTCAGATAAAAAGAAAATATTTTTTTTACAGAGCATAGTTTTACTGCTGTAAACACAAGCATTTTTAATCAGACAAGGAGAAGAGACAGGAAGCATCTCTTGGCTTTGTCTGCCAACAGACACTGAGACAAACCACGGGGGAACATCCAGGCTTATGCTGGTTTTGTTTTTTCTTTGAATTAGTCTTTTTCTGGGTCACTTTTCTGATGCCTTACAGGTCACGAGTGGTCTGTGGACTACAATATGGGTGACATTGCTTCAGAGATGGTCACAGAAAATCCCCTAAATGTCTGTCTTGGTCAGTAGCATCAGAAGAGAGATTATACTCCTGACTCTTGAAATATAATGGTTGGATGGTATCAGGCTATTTGTTGGCTCAGATACTGAAGCATGAGGCTTCTTACTCTTAATTCAAATATTTGAGCAGTGCAGTGTAGCTGTGGATGATCTTACTTTCCCTGCTACCTTCCTTTCCTGCCTGGACTCCTGCTTCCCTGCCATCCTTCTCCTGTCACTGGTGGAGGTTGGCATGGCTTCCTATCAGCTCCAGGGTGTCTCAGGGCCTCTGGCCGTGTAATCCATCCCTTTCTCCTTATCTTAAATATCCTTGATCCATCTATCATTTAAGTAGTGTGTCAGTGATCCATACTACCGATGCAGCCACTGCCTTTGGGTATGCGATAGCGAAGGGCCTCTTTCACTGACAGAGCCCGTATACCTTTCACTGAAATTTAAGGGAGTGTCTTTTTCCCCAAGTTTTACAGAATCAGTTGTTGTGACTCAGCTGATTCCTGGTAAGTTGCTGGGCTGCAGCCACTTGGGTATGTGTTGGCATCCTGAGCACAGAGACTCTCCTCCCTTGCTGGCGAGCAATTCTTCGCATGAGCAATGCCCTGGCTCCAGATCAGTCACACTTGAACGCACAATGCTTGCTTCTCTGTCAGCAGCCCCCTGGGAGCCACGTATTGTGTCACATATTTTCCTGAAAAATAGGTAAGCTACACAAAAGGCTTTCTGCCAGCCTAAAGCTCTGTAGCCTAAATAAGGACAATGTCCCATACTGTAAAAGTAATTTAAAATAGTAAAGTCTTGCAGTGTTAAATGTTTGATTAAAATGACTGAAAGTGATGACAAAAAAAAAAAAATAGGAGTTGTGTCAAAATCTGAAATTTAGCATTACTCTGCTTTGACCCAGAGTGGAGTGGATAGAGCGTGGCATAAACTTACAGTCTGCCTCTGAAGAAACCAATAAACTGGTATTCTCTATAATGCCACAGACATCCATACAGGAGTCGGCTGGTTTGCAAAGTACCAATGCAGGTGTGTGATAGATGCAGTCCAGACAGGGGGAATAGGGAAGAGTGGAAAAATGAATCTGACTTCCTTATTAATCTTATTCTGCTTTTTGTGCCATCCTCCATATTGTGTCTCCCCCTTCACTGATAAGGGGCCAAGGCCCCTGATTCAGACATTCTTGTGTGCTGCAAAAAAAAAGGAAACCCAGACCTGACTCTCGGACTCTCCTGCTGTAGCCTTTCTAGTCTGGGAGACTGGCAGCTTCTCCAAGGTGCTGTCAGTCCTTGCTTAGCACCCTCATAATTATTAGAAATTTTTTCTCCCCTGCCTGCTGCCACTTCTAGAATTGAGGCTATGGAACTGAAAGGTTAGATTCTGACCGTGCTCAGCATGTAAATGAAGGGAAAGTTGCTTATTTCAGCAGAGCTGAACTCGCTTCAGATGTGAGTGCCAAGTCAGATTTCTGTTCCTGCAGTGACGTTGCTGCTAGTAGTTACCCGTGCTTCTAGCAGTAGCACCTGGAGGTGCCAGGTTTGATCTAGACCCATCTCAGTGTACCTAAAGTACACTACTGCTGCTCAGGAGTATAAAGTTATTGTCATAGTCTCTGGGCCTGGTGGACATCAGGGGCAGCCGGCCTGCCAGAGATCCTACAGCTACGGCTGTCGGAAGGTCCCGTGGTGGGGGATAGGGTGTAGCTGAGCATGCTGGAATTTGGACAAGCCTCAGCTTGAGTCTCATCCTCCTCAAGATGTGTTATCTGGTGAAAATGCTGAACTCTCCTGACTTTGAGAGCAGGCAGAAGTCTAGCAGATGAAAGTAACTCTTTGTATCTGCAGGTATCTTTTACAAGGCTTTCTTCCTTTTGATCCACTTTCCTTTTCAAATAGAACACATAGGGAGCAGACTGGTGCATGCGATGCTCTCCACTGTGCCCTTTGGAGACCAAAAGCCACATCAAGCAGGAGATTTATGAGTTGCTGGCAATAGATGCTTCATATTCTGTTATTACATTTAAGATGATGAAAGACGAACCACTGACTTCCATGGCTATGCAAGCAGAAGGAAAACTGCCTGTGGATAGATCAAGAACATGCATCATTGGATAGAAATTAAGGTGTTTGTAGCTTCAAATCCTGATTTGAAAAGTTCAAGATAGAAGAAAAATACCTGAATAAAAGATGTGAAGCAGTTTGTAAGATTTTAACTCAGATACACTCAGGAGAATAAATCCAAAGGTAACATTATGATTCATTAACTATCCCTAATTAGGCTCCTAAATTTAAGCAGACAGAATTTCCCCTGGAGGCTTTCAAGAGCTCCCACCCTTCACTGTTGATGATACAGAGCACTTAGGAACATAGCTTATTTAAGGAGGACTTCTTCCTTAGGTACCTACAGGGCATGCATGGGTTGAGTTCCCAGATTAGGTGAACGGGGTCTTTTAACAGGGTTATTGCGTTTCTGGACAGGCAGAGATAGCAGGAATCAGAGGAACATTTTCTGTAGCTCTGTGCGAGAGGGTGAGAGGCTGGGAGGGAGCAGTGCTTGTGTCCCTCTCTGCCCCATGGAGTCTCAGCTGGAGATGCACCATTTCCTACATCTCCTTCCATCTCCTAAAGCCTCTTGCATCACAGGGCCATATACCTGCAAGAGATTTCACGGGGACAAATGGTGAGACTGAGCTAATCTGTGTTGCATGGGCTTTGTTTCTGGACTGGAATCGCTCCTACTTCTGAAGTCACTTCTCTGGTGTGACTCTGATGTCAGACATGCTCTGATGGCAGCTGCATGAGAAAAGGATGAACATCTCCTCTTCTGTGGAGGGCAAACAAGATAAAGGTTGTCTGTGTTATATTTATATTCTCATTGCACAACCTTTCTGTGGTTAGCCGCTGTCAGAAGATGCAGTAAAGGGCAAAGCACCTGGGCTGCTTCAGGAACAGACTTGGCAGAGCGCTCTGAAGTTTATATGAGTTGTGTCAGGCATCCCAGCTGGTACTGCTTCCCACCAGCCCAAAAATCAGCAGCAGAAGAGAGAGATTTCTGTTTTGGACAGTGTCTGAAGGGAGGGGCATGGGAGGAGGGCTCTGGTACAGGCTGTGGGCTCAGGGAAGTGTAGGTGGCTTTGGTTATGACAGGGCTATTTTCCCAATCTCTCTTGATTTCTGTGTGGTGCTTGGAAGTGGACTTACTGTAATTGACATGAGTCATTTCCTTGTTATCGGTGGTTTGGAACCACCACGCAGGGAAAACACGCCTGCAGCAGGCAGAGTAACTCCCTCCTCCTCTTGGTTTTTGTGCTCAGCTTCAGGATTGGAGACTATATTGATGCTGGGTGAAAAAATTCCCGTTTTAAAATGACTGAAAGAGGTGGAAAGCCGAGGCCTTGCCCACTTGTGTTTCCTAAGTCTCTGCTCTGCTTTTCTTTTTTCTTTTTGTGAGAGTGAAGCTTTTAAATGGCAGCCTGTTGATCAAATCCCAGCTTTCAGGTTTATGTTCTGTTGCACAAAGTCCTTTCACATCTCCTGCTGTCTCCTGGGACACTTTCTGTGTAAGCTGTACTGTACTTTAAATATGATACAGGATGCACAGAGAGAGCTGTAGGATCTGATGGGCTCCTAGATATGACCAAATAGCAGATGAAGGGGGAGCGCCCGGTGGTGGGGCAGGAACTGGAGGTAGGCTTTGCATGTCTGACACTACACATGATCACCAGAAGAGGCAAAATCTCTTGCTCATGATACAAATGGGGTCTTAGTTACTTGAAAGGGGCACATCCAGTGATGAGCTAAATGGGGGTGCAGCCACCTGGAAGGGTTTCACCTCGCTCTTCAGCCGTGTCTGAGACCACACCAAAGGAGTGGTCCGCGCCTCGGTTTACTCTTGTTAATCAAATTAGCATCTTCCACCTCCATGATTCTAACTACACAGTGGTGTTACTGTTGTCACCAGTGCAGAAACTTCTTATGTATGGGGTTTTTTCCTTCCTGCTCTGTGTTTGTATTGTGATATTTTGTGCTCTGACACAGCCAAAGTCTATTATTTTAATAGGTATTTTTGACTGACTGATTAGTGAATTTAGGCATAAACCACTTTTAATTCTGCAGTCTGAGGGAGGCATATACCTTACATGTGTGCTAAGGAATTGCTTTCTTGTAATAGGTCAGAAACCAGAATGATCCCATTTCTGGCTGGATGCTGTGCATTTTCAAGTCTCAAACAAAAATCCTTCAAAGCTGCTACCTCTGGAACCTGCAGTAATTTATATTGGGTGTTTACTCACAGTAGGATTTTTAAAAATTATTTTAAAAATATGTTGAGCATCAACAGTTCCTGGCCCAAACCTGCCCAGATAAAAGGCTTGGTTGTAATTTTCATTGGTGAGGGAGTCATGTTTTGTTCAAATTGCGCTCTGCTTCAAGCATTCACAAGAGGATTTGCCAAAGGTCCTGCAGATCTGCTTTAATCACGCTGAGCTTTCAGAGTAAAGCGTATGTGCTGGAAATGCTGAAGCAAATACATGGCAGAGGTCTAGGGAGTGACAACCCCCTGTATGCATGTTTTTATGTCTGGGCTTTCACTGATCTCCCCTCCAGCTGACTGATCTGTGTATAGAGTGAAGATGGAGTTTGGGGATGGAATTGGCAGTCTTTAAGTATGTTTAGGACAGAGCAAGCATCAGGAAACACCAGATGATCAAATCAGCAAAGAGAAGGGATGTTTTGAGTGCAAGGATGAAATACAAGGAGCCTGAGTTTGTTTCCTTTCTTTGGCACAGACATTCTGTGAGATTGGACAAATGATTTTGATATTTAAACCCTTGAAAAACTCTGTCCCTGAGCCAACTCCCTATCTGTAAAATTTAGGTATTGTTGCAATCAAATGTTTTCATTAGAGGAATAATATTTGAAACACTCAGCAGCATGTTGGGAAAGAACTCCTCAGGAAGAGGAATGTTCCTCTGCGAGATGATCTCTTACAGCAATTGGCCAAATCCCCATGAGTGGAGGATTTAAAACTAGATAGATCAAAATAGTAGACAACATGGCAAATGAGCAGAGGCGAGGTACTACCTGGCCTTTTCCATCTCTTAGCACTGAATTCAGAATTTTGCTGCTTGTAGACACACTAACTTTTTCTTTTCATCAGCCCTCAGGTTTTGGGCCACACAAGAGAGTGCTTGGGTGAAAATCCCAGCAGAAGGAATCTCCACCAAGTACAAATAAGGATGCTGTCAGTAGCACCAGCATGTGCCTTTTCACACTGTCCTGCTGGTTGCTTGTACCCGAATCTGATGGGTCTGCTCTGCCAGTGAGGGCACGCTCCAGCTTTGATTTTCTTTGCCCCTATTCCTCCAAGGAGGAAGCTGCCAGGCAGTGGCAGTGAGGTTCTGCTGTGAGATTGACACCATTCATTCATTGCAAATGAGTGATATAGGTCTTGGGTTGGAAACTGGCATAAATTATTGCTAGCATGGTGTTGATTCAGACAGCTAAGCAGTGGGAGCTGAGATTGCTTTTAAAACAGATGCAGAGAGATTATATAAAGACTTGCAAGCCTACAATGGCAGAGGAATGAACCTACTGAACCAAAAGCTCCCTGGCAGGTTTATAACCTAGAACCGCCTTCTGCAGGTGCCTTCATGGAGTGACACAGTGATGGTGACATTTTGGTCTCCAGATGGAGTCCTGGCTCACACGCAGTCCATGCAGCGATGCCTAAGCTGTACCCCAGGGTGGGTGGCAGAGCATGGCTTGCCAGCCAGAAGGTGACACTTCTGCCTGTGCTGCTCAGCAGCCCAACCCAAGTTACGAGAGAATTTTATCATTTGGATAAATACCCACATCTCAGTCCTGACTGCTACCCCGAGAGAGTGAAGGTCCCCAAAGGTCCTCAGAACAACTCACCTCCTCTCTTGCAGACGAAGTGAGCTTCTCTCTCGTGTATTTTAAGGTGCAGGGCTCCTGACTTTCAGGCGTGTTAACACTGTCTGAAAGCCTTGTTCCCCTCTTCTCCCCATGTATCACTTGTTCTGCTGATTGAGTTGCTTTAACTTCTTCACTTGATTGAATGGAGCAGGCAAAGTGCCAACCCTTCCTTGCCAGGATTTCTGTGCTTAATGCTGAGATAAGACTGAAATCCCAGGTACTTTTTTTCTGGTGGTTTTAATCATAAGTAACTTTTCTTGACACCCAGCTTCAGTTCATGCCATGCTTTGTGTCAGATGCCCTCCTCTCTGGAGAATTTAAGGAGAATATTTCAAAGGAACCAGATGTTTAATCTTTCTTGTGGGCTTGGCTGCCACACAGAAGCTAACTGGAAATTATGAGGTGTTTTTCACTTGAGAAAGCCTTTCCACTTTACTGTCTTTCTAAATCAAGCTATCTAAGCTGTTGTATTGGTTTAACATCATATAAACTAGAAAAAGATTAGACTTGCTGTGTGCCATCACTCTATTTACTTTTTGCCAAGATAGGCTGTTCTTGGCAAAGTGTCCTCAAGATGTTTATAGAGCTCACAGAGAAAAATGGTCCCCTGGAATGAGAAAGTCCGAGGGTCATGTGCTGTAGGTGTCCTGTGTTACACTAAGTTGCTTCTAGAGTTTTGAATGGGCTTTAATCGTAAGTAACTTTTCTTGATGCCCAGCTTCAGTGTGGCTCATAGACAAGCACCTCTTAGGATTTTTGGAAGTACCAAAGTGCGTGCTATTCACGGATGTTAAGCACATGCCTGCTTTGGGGAATCTCTTTTCATAACAACCTGCATTTTTAGGCACCAAATGCCTACTTGGTAGTCATCTTCTTTCCTCAGCCATCCCTAAGGGAAAACAGCACAACCCTACCCCATTAAGGCACTGTGACAATAAATACTCTTTCAGAATGCTTCCCTCTGAGTGATGCTTCTCCATCTGTACTGTTACTTAGGATGCTGTTGATCACTTGCTGACTGATTTAGCAATGCTTTGCTTTACCCTGACTCCCCTCCCAGTCCCATAAGTAGCATTCATAGTCGTGGTGGAGCAGATGCCAAGGTGGAAAAGCCATAGCTCAATTCCCTCTGTGTGCTTAGGAGAAGGTGGTGTTTGTTTCCCCCACATGGCTCAAATGCTGAAGTAACTGATGGTGTCACCTTTTCAAAGAAAGGTGAAGGTCTGCCCAGTCTGTGTTTTACCCTGGAGGAGATGTGCCAAAGGGGCACATGAATACTGGAAGGTGAAAGAAGATATTTGTGAAGAAGTGTGAGTCTGAAACATGAAAGACTAGTCAAAATCAGCTAAAAAAACTCTCTCTTTGCTCCTTTTGCTTCATTTTCTTGATTGGATTAATATCAACAGGTTATTGGGGTGCAGTTTTGATGAAAAGTGTGTAATGGAAAACTGACTTGTGTCTTTTAAATGCCTTTTAGGTCCTCAGCCTGAGACGCAGCAAAAGGGGTCTTTATTTTGGGGGAGTGCTGAGCCCTATGCCCTCTGAATATTGGGTCCTTTTGGGTGCCTCAAATTAGGCACCCAAAATTGCAGTTCTCCCTAACTGTGTGGTTTGCAAGATAATCTCTGTTCTACCCACCTCCTCCCCATAGTATCTGATATTTCTCTGGCACAGGTATCCTCCTTGCTTCTGTCTAGTTCCTAACAGAGGATGTGTTTCTGTTGCTGCCTTCCCATCAGAGGAGGACAGCTGCCAACTCAGGTTTCACTACAAACTGCTGTGCCGGCTCTTTGATATTCAGAATCTTATGTCTGTTTCCTGACCTAGCATGACTCTACTCATAATGGAAGAACTTCAGTGCTGATATCTTGGCAAGCTAATATAGGAGGTCAGTCAGTAAATATAGTTACAATTTTCTTTGCCTCAGCAAAGACAGTAAGTCAAACACAATGTAAACAAGGTGGTTGGATCGCTTCCCCCACCAGTAATATTTGTAGCTGTGCAGGCAAATTTAATGGGCGTGATTAAACCTCATGCTCCAGCTTGGCAGCTGGTTAGCTGCAGGGGGAAGGCAGGAATTTACTTTCTCTTCCAGGGTTGCCATCTTTCCAAGTCATACTTCATGATTCTGCC
>NW_010403998.1:27903-31950 GCF_000710305.1 Buceros rhinoceros silvestris | reverse complement strand
CAAGTCCTCCTTCATGCTTCTGCCAAAGATCTCAAAGTGCTTTGCATTTTTAATTATGTTTCTTCACACCCCTGTGAAGAGTGGAGACGAGATAGCATGATCTGTAACGGAGCAGTGGGGAGACTGAGGCACTAGGAAGTGGCAGCCTGCTTGGGACAAGAGATGCAGTTGCCATTAGACTTGAAGAAAGGATATATGAGCATTTGAGAAATCTTCCTTTGGGGTTTCTGTGGATCTAGTGAACTTGTGCCTAGTTCTCAACAGTCTGTGTCTTTAACATGCTAAATTCTTGGTTGTCTGCAGGGACAAAATGGTGCTTTTATGTATATATTAGTATACAGTCACTGACAGGGAGAATACATCTTTCTCCTCTGGAAATTTTAATTTCTTTACTTTTGTCTTTCATCAATCCATTCCTCTGATTTCCGAGCAGAATCGCCTGTATATGTGTTTCTTCTCTTTGTATGGAGATGCACTTTGCTCTGAAATAGCTTCAAGTGTTGGCTGTAGCTGAGAACTGGTTCAGTTCCACATGCTGCTTTGTCCCTACAGGGCAAGTTAGTGAATATACTGTGTGGATTCACCTTCAGAGGGTGCAGCTACACTGAGGTAGCTTCACTGACTTTGATTTCTTTATGTGGATGCACAGCTGAAAAGCTGGCCTTGCAACATCAAGGAGGAGGAAATACACTTCTTACTAAGGCATGCTTTGGTCCAGGGCAGAGACCATAGAGGTCCCAACAAAACTGTCACATATCAACCTATTTCACCTGCGTATTGCTAATGCTGTGGCTGACAAAACACAGAGAGCGGTGTATTTTGGATCCCACAGGCTGGGGAGGTTTTCTTACAGGTAGTGATTCTTATGTCTGTGGTGATGATTTCACATGAACAGCATCCTCCAGAGGCTGGTTTTGTGGAACTGGAGTTGACAGTTGATGTGTATTCTTGAGCCTGCAACTCGATGTGTGGAGAGAGGCAGCTACACGGGCATGCCCTATAGTCCCCATCATTACAGGGCATCCTGCCCAGCCCACTCTTGTGGTAGGAACAGAGGTGTCTAGCTGGAGTACTCTGAAGCTTAGGGCTGAGGCCAAAGCCTGGCTTACTAGGCATTCAGTTTCTAAGATGGGTGTCTAAATAAGATGTCTGCATCTGATCCTAAGTCTAGTTTCCAAGCTTAACTGTAAATAAACACTATCTTAATAATTTTATAGTTTCCAGCATTCTCTCTTTGAATGTCTCTGTGCTGGCATTTGAGAGAGTTCATCACAGTGGTAAATGAGTGTCTGTTTGGTCTGCACACGTTATAATTACGTATCAGCTAACCCCACAGCATAATGTAATTCTCATTCTGACCAGCTGAAATAACTCACTCTAACAGCTGTGCCCTTTTTTACTCCTCTCTTCCAGTTCCCAAGAAGCTTCTGCATGAAACTCAGCCAAGACCAACCAATTACCAAGGATTTCAGAAGCCACATTTTCCACTGCGGCCAAGAGTGTTTGATCCCAATGTTATAGAGGACGGCGTGTTCCTTTCTGATGTCTCTCCTTCCAGCATAGGGCGAGCTCTCCCAGGTAGCTGTGATTATCGCAGTGTTGGCCCAAACCTAACTGTGTGGCAGTAACTGTCCCCTTCCATCTCCCCTCATCTGGGTTTCTCCATTGTTCCCAAACCCCACCCCTGTCACAGTCAGAAAGAGAAGGTCCAAGGTGTGACCAGCAATGGACTAAAGTGAAATGTGAAATGCACACTGTGTTTCTTGAAATAGTCATGGCCATCACAGAAATATTTTGCAGAGCCATCTACTACAGTGGCAAAACAAAAAGCAGGGCAGAGACAGTAGATCTGCTTCACGGAGAACACACAGTTTTTCAGAGAGCTTTGAAATATGATGCTATTTTAATAAAATGCAAAGTCAAGAGATATGAATGAAGTAAAATCTTAGTGATCTACAGGGATAGGTGAGTAGGAGGAAGGGAAGATGTATGAATAATGGGAAAGCACAGGTGAGCACGTATTGGATTACTTGGCGGTTTTGCATTGTGTTTCCCAACACGCACAAGTTGGTATATGACATTGCTTCTGAAATTCCCAGCCTGTGCTCCCAGAGCTTCAGCTCTAGGGTGGGTACGGTCAGAGCTACCTTGTCTCTGTCCGCACTCCTGGCAAAGTAAACCCACAGCTTGGATAGTCAATTCACAGATAATTAAAGAGTCAGCAACAACAGATTTGTCTGTTTGGAGGCCTTAGTGAAAAGTTGTCACGGAAAAGAATTTGACTTATCCCAAAATACATTTTGAGACCCTGGTGATTCTTTTAAGCAAGAAAAAACCATATCCTGAACTCTTTTTCACTCATCTAAACATTTCACATCTACAAATGACACCTTCTGTTTAGTTTTCACATCGTTTATTCATTAACTTAAAAATATACCCCACTTTTCAAACAAAGATGTCATTTTGAAATTAAAAGTTAAAAGAGTATTTCAAAAATAGCAAAAGGAAATATTTGGACGTTTCTGTAATCTCCCTTCCCGTTTTATTTCTTTTATTAGAACTATTTGCTAAAGTCAGTCTGGTATCAGGCATAACCTCTCCTATGCTTACACTGTCGTGTTGGACAGATTTACTGCTAGCTGAAATAACTTTGCTCAGCTTTGGTGTAAAGTCTCAGGGAAACAGTTCAAGTGACTGAGAACAGCTAAGAAGGGGCAGTGAACAGAAAACCAGTAGCAGAATAACTGATGAGGCAGACAAGGTCTTCAAAGCTAGTAAGGAAGAAAGGGGATGTCTTTTAGTATGATCCTGGAATGAATGGCAGACCGGGAAGCTGCATAGTGTAGCAAGACATGGCCTTTGTGAAATTTGGTTGGTTTGTTTTTTCACTCCTGCATAACTCCAGTCATTTTCTGTCTTCCCTGTCTGTACTTGTACAATCCTGCAGATGACAAAACCAGTTCTGTGGTTTTGTGGTGCTCTTTGCCAGAGTATATTCTATGCAGACGAGTATTCATTTAAAAACTTATTTGATTGCCTCTGTTCTTTGGACAAGTCAGAAGTAAATAAAAAGAGAAAAAGATTCTTCTCACGTCTCTCATGAGAGGAGTTATGCCCTACACCATTATTGCCCAGCATGGTTTATGATGGGTGTCCCATACCCAACAGGAGTGGGGGCCATCTGAGCCTTTCCTGGCTGATCTAGCACATGCCCCCACTGCAAGTATAATTTAAACCTTAGCCCTAGTAAGATCCCGTGGATGGATTGACAGTGCGTGGCAGGTGGCTTGTCCCTAACCCAAAACTGGATATGTAAGAGACCGTGGCACAGAAACACCAGGTTCATATCTACCAGCTCCGTGCAGCTGCAGCCCAGCCGCTTTAACTGGGCTCTAATGCAGAGTTGTAGAAAACTCTTAAAGCCGCAGCAGGACCCTGGAGCCATCTAACTCAGCATCCTCTTTATGATGAGATACATCGTTATGAAATATAGATGAGATTATGTCCTGGTGTTGCACTTCATTTGCATTGATGTAAGGGATTTTAGATAAACTAGTTTAGAGCCAGACATCTTGGGCAGAATTTAGTTATATAAATGTGTCCTTTGAGATGATATGGGGTGTTCACCTGGCTTCCAGATGCTCCCCTAGAAGGGTGAGAGTTTCCCCTACATCTTTCCCCATACCTGCCATCTCTGTGTGGATGTCCTCCTGACCCGGTGGTGTCTTAGGTATCAGTGCACAAGCAAACACATGAGGCTTCAAGTGCCTGCTGTGGGGAGAGCTGAATGACTCTAGATCTGTCAGCAAGATTCAGTTTAGAGGCATAGTGCTCCTGCAGATGCTCTGAGGTTTCCAGTTTTTAGAAATGGAAAATTTACCCTGCTTCCAAGCATTTCTTTACAGTAATACCAGTGGAGAAAAATCCAACCACCTGTGCAGACATAGCTTTACCAGACAGAGAGAACAAAGGAGAGATTAGAGGACATGTTGGTGCCTACATCTGAATTCAAAGATTTTCCAAAACTCTTCTATTGATTTCCTGCTG
>NW_010403998.1:23754-27799 GCF_000710305.1 Buceros rhinoceros silvestris | reverse complement strand
ATGTGCCCTTGACCCCCAGTGCCTCCATTCATACAACTGATCTTCAGTGATCCCCATTCTCCTAAAGCAAGAGGTTCTTAGGATATTTTTTGCCACCCAGGCACCCATGCTTAAAAACTTTGCTTCAAGAGCAGCCATTAACACTGTGGTAGCTTGTAATGTGTGGCTTTCTCGAGGCCATGCAGCTATTCAGTGGCAGAGATACAACTGTGCCTGCATTCGTTGGGGCTGATCCCTCACCACGACACCTGGACGTCCATTCCCGCTGCTTCTCCTCCAAGGCAGATCAGAGGCTGGCATCACTGTATGCACATTCATGCACTCGGTCCATCTCCATCCAGTATTACCTGTTCTCTTTCACACACCTCAGTTTCCCTTACCGCTTCCCTGGGCTGAGCTGCTTCCTTGCACGTACAGCAGCAAGCTAAACGTGACGTCTCACGCTGCGAGGTTTGCAAGGAGAGGAGATGGATCAGGCAGCCTGTGAACACAGACCATCTCACTGGTTTGCCATGGCACTGATGGCATTATCGGAGATGGACCTGACAGCTTCCTGAATTTAATACCTGCAGATAAGTGGAAGCCCGGTCCAAGTCTGTGATTTTACCGTGTGATGCTTGCTTTTGGCCAGAACCAGACTCCCAGGGAAGGGAGCCTGAAAAACTGTAACAGCAATGGTTAAACAATCACATGGATGATGGCTCTGGATCCTCTGCACCAACTTTTTCATGAGTTTGAAACAATTAGTGTTTTGTGACTAGTGGGGTTGTCTGCCTGCAGATCAAGGTGCAGGGAGCACTCAGCAGCGAGCTGATAAAGTCTGAAAGGGTCTCTTTGAGCCTCCTGAATTTAGCTGCCTCCTTAGCTCCAGACTTCAACAAATAAAATCAAATCATTAACCCATGGTCACTCACCTCTCCAAAGGGGAAATGGTGTCTGGGTGAAACACAATACGAGCAGGAAGTCATAAACTCAGGTCTGCCCTTCCCCATGAAGGCTGGAGAGAAAGCACCTCTGTTTGCCAAGTGTGGACGGATCACTATAGCATGACACTGTCAACGGCTCTGCCCGTGTTTTCCAGTCCTTATTACGAGCTTAGCTGAACCCACTGTTGATAAAGGCTCCTTTGATTTACATAGGAGAAAAGAAGCCTGATAATAGATTTGCTGTAGCGTAGGTAGGTGTGTCTAAGTGGTGACATGAAAGAGCAGGAGTCAAGGGAGAGAAGATGCTGCCTGGATGCAGACAGGGTATGTGCTCAGCCAAAGTTACCAGATAAGGTTTAGTTGCACCCCAAAAGGGGCAAATTTGGTGTCTTGCTGTGGAACAGCTCCAGATTTCTGAACGTGGATGCTGACCTTGCGGGGATAGCGCAGGGTAGGGCTTGGGCACGTGCCTCGTTCCTCATTCCCTTTCTGTTTCAAAGCAGAGAAGAAGAAAGGGAGATCAGCTACCTTCTACCCTGTAGACAACACCCCCTTCCTGCTTCCTGTGGATGAGACACAACTGCCGGCGCTCAACAGCAGCATGGAGCCTGTGGGCATTAGCACAGAGATGGCACTGCTCAGCAACATCCTAGCAGCATATGCCTTTATCACAGGTAGGTCTTGCAGCTGCCGTCTCTCTGGGCTCGCAAGCTCTTTGCAGACCCTCAACTGAGCCTACATTTCACAATCACCTAGGGCTAAATCTGCCTCTTTGAACTGTTCATGTTTTTCATTCATCTCTCAGCAAACTCTCCCTTGAAAGGCCTGACCAGGGCAGCTCTAGCAGACAGTATATAACAGGGTTTATTGTGCTCTGCTTTCCTCTGGATTTGCTCTCATCTGAACTTAAATACAATGTAATCTTACATGTGGTATTATTCCTAATGCTTCATTTTCCTGGAGATCAAAGCCTGGCTCATTAGGGAGGCAAGTTTGTTGTCCTGTAATTTGGAAAACAAGCAGCACTCAGATCATTACCCTGCTTAAGAGAATTTGGCTTATCTTCAGTAGAAGTGTGAAGATGAAGTACTTGAGAGTCTGCTTAATCGTATATTTAAATCTAGTTTAGAATAAGCTTTCCTTGGATCGCAGTTTATCTTTCACCCACTCAAGTAGCCGAGAAGCAGTCTTCTAATAAGATTCACTTTAAAAGTTGGAATAAAGATTGTGTACCCTACTGAGTGCTTGGGGTCAACAGTCTTCTAATAAGATTCACTTTAAAAGTTGAAATAAAGATTGTGTGCTTGGGGTCAATACCGTGCTAATAAAAAGTACCATAGAGGCAGGAGATTAGAGTGCAAATATTTCCCATCCCACAACTATGTGAGGTAGGGATTGCTTAGACACTTGGGGGACCTGACCCCCCAAAAAGAGGAGCACTGGCCAAATAGCATCAGATGCACTAATTCAGCATATTCTAGGGCAGCCTCTGCTGTTTTCTCCAGAAGGAGGACCTTGACTTCTGTCTAACTGGCCTCCCGAGGCAGGTAGGGATTGCTTAGACACTTGGGGGACCTGACCCCCCAAAAAGAGGAGCACTGGCCAAATAGCATCAGATGCACTAATTCAGCATATTCTAGGGCAGCCTCTGCTGTTTTCTCCAGAAGGAGGACCTTGACTTCTGTCTAACTGGCGTCCCGAGGCAGGACATACCTGTTTGTGGTCACTTTTTTTTTGCGTGGGTGTTCTCCATTAGTTTAATGAAAGGTTTGTATGCTGATTACCTTGCCATGGTTATTGACAAGCAATATTACCTTGCTAGTAATGTTAATGTGTTGCTCTTCTACTAGATGCTGCTATGTCTGTGTACTGCAGCCAGTTTGCTAGCAACTGCAGTATTGGTGAGCTAGTTTTTAATGTCTGTGTGCCATTCAGTCTTGCTAATTCATTAAATACTAATGCATTTTTGGTGCCATGCTCTTACTGAGATACTGCTACAGACAAGCATTTGGATTTCAGAGAACCACAGAATGCTTTGGGTTGGAAAGGACTTTTAAAGGTCATCTGTCCAACTGCCCTGCAGTGAGCAGGGACATCCTCAGCTAGATCAGGTTGCTCAGAGCCTTATTCAACCTGACCTGGAATGTTTCCAGAGATGGGGCATCTACCACCTCTCTGGGCAATCCATGCTCGTGTTTCACCATCCTCATTGTAAAAAATTTCTTCCTTAGATCTAGTCTAAATCTCCCCTCTTATTTTAAAACCATTACTCCTTGTCCTGTCACAATGGGCTGTCCCCGTCTTTCTTATAGGCCCCTTTAAGTACTGAAAGGCTGCAATTAGTACTTTCTGGAGCCTTCAAGCTGAACAACCCTAACTCTCTCAGCCTGTCCTCACTGTAGAAGTGTTCCAGCTCTCTGATCATTTCTGTGGCCTCCTCTGGATCCTCTCCAAGAGGTTCACGTCCTTCTTGTGCTGAGGACTGTGGAACTGGACACAGCACTCCGGGTGTGGTCTCACCAGAGCAGAGTAGAGCGGCAGGACCACCTCCCTCAACCTGCTGCCCATGCTGATTTTGATGTGTGAAACAACTAACTTGGCCTTTGCATTTTGGAATCACTGAGTGGATTAGTAAGACTGTGCACATTTAGTGGGTAGTCCTTCTAAAAGGACCATGAATGGTGAATCCAAAGTTCTGTCCTTCCATATGTCCAACAGTGACATCAAGTTCCATATTTTTGTGACACCTTTAAGAAGCAGGCAGCTTAAGTGGAACTGCTTGTGTTTTTCACAGAAGATAGCTCAGTGGAATGTATTTTTTCTTGCATGAGCTTCTCTAATGAAAGATTAGAAAAAGCAAACTCTTCAACATCTTTATCAATGATCTGGATGAGGGGATGGAGTGCACCCTCAGTAAGTTCACAGATGACACCAAGCTGGGAGATAGTGTTGATCTGCCTGAAGGTCAGGAGGCTCTACAGAGGGATCTGGACAGGCTGGATCGATGGACCGAGACCAACAGAATGAAGTTCATTAAGGCCAAGTGCCGGGTCCTGCACTTGGGCCACAACAACCCCCTGCAGCGTTACAGCTTTGGGGAGGAGTGGCTGGAAAGCTGC